>NC_058085.1:33980270-34178549 GCF_014858855.1 Bufo gargarizans | reverse complement strand
GCCCCCATTGTCTGAGATGGGAATACCCCTTTAATTCCCAACACAGTTTTAGGTACTCCCTCATGCAGCTTTATATCTACTCCCCTAATTTGTTAAAATGACCGGACCATTGTACAAAACAAGCACTTTTTGCCTTCTGTGTCACCCCTATCTCCACATAGATTGGAAGCTCTTGTGAGCAGGGCCCTCACTCCTCTTGTCTTGATTGCTGATCTGTTTGCTGTTGTGTAATATATGATTTTGTTTGAACCCCCCGATTGTAAAGCGCTGCGGAATATGTTAGCGATATATAAATAAAGATTATTATTATTAGTCAGGGGTCAAGTGCAGAGTGTTGGAAATCGTCCACAAAAATATAAAAAACTCTTAAGACAAATTATTTTTGGGGAAAGTTCTTACATGTTTATTAGGGCTCTTGCACATGAGCGTGTGTGCCCCGTGTTGCAAATAGCGGTCCACAATGCACTGGCAATGGCCATGTGGCCGCCGTTTGCGGATGCAGATCCATTACCTTAAATAGGTCCGCGATCTGCAAAAGACGTTCCCCACTGCACAAAATTAGGACATGTTTTATTTTATTTTGTGGTGCAGACCCATACAAGTCAACGGGTCCGCATCCATGATACGGAGCGCACACGGTCGGTGGCTATATATGGCCGTCCGCAATACGGACATGGGCACAGAAACACGTGTGCATGAGCCCTTAGAGACAGAGCAGCAAGGCAGGTAACGGGAAATAATATATCAGAAGGCAGAACACGGTAATGAGGTGGAGTATGGTAAGGCTGATGGTAGTGAAGATGATGGAGCCCTATCTCCACCATCAGGAGGACAAAGAAGAAATCATTAGTATAATTCAAGTTCTCCGCAGGATACCGCAGCCCATAGACATCAACGCTTCACCTTATATTGAGAACATAAGTAAGAAATGTCGCACCTCCTGAAGACTCCGCAGTTCTTGATTGGTTAAAAGTTCTTATTATCTGACAACCTGGATAATATGGATAAGGACGACTAAGGCCTCTTTCACGTGAGCGATACGGATTATCAAATTCAGGAAAACGTTGCAATTTCTCCCGAACGCGAAGCTGATGCGTGATAAACGCTGCTCATGTACACAGAGCTATTGAAATGAACGGGTCAGGAGCCAGTCCGGATGCTCTGCGATCGAGTGAAAGAGGCCTCATGCCGTTCTATACTTCATGATAGGTAATTGTCCAGAAGTTTTCTAGCATCACTTATGAGCATGAAAAGAAGCTGAAAGAGCATCAAGTATCTAGAAGAACCGTAGAAAGACATTCATCTGTCGCTGAGACTCCACGATCTCATCACTAGTCCTACAGGGAACACATATGTTTTATCGATCACCTGGAGATCTCTGTTTCCAGCAAAAGCACAAATTATTCTCTAATAACCAAGCAATTTCTTCACTTTAACTCTTTGCTGACATTTGTGGTAGAAATATAAGATGTCTGACTGAGACAATATGACCGATCCGCAGGTAGTATCCTACACAGAGCACCAAGGGATCAGGCAAAACAGGCCAAGGTCAGAACAGGCAGAGTATGTGCAATCCGATAAACAGTCTTAGGTCAGGGCAGCAGCTCAGGGGTGGGAAAAAAGGACCAGCTACACACACGGCTCAGACAGCACATCGCAAAGACAGCTCTGCTACATACACGTCACACAGAGACAGCTCTGCTACATACACATCACACACAGACAGCTCTGCTACATACACGTCACACAGAGACAGCTCTGCTACATACACATCACACAGAGACAGCTCCGCTACATACACATCACAAAGACAGCTCTGCTACATACACATCACACAGAGACAGCTCTGCTACATACACGTCACACAGAGACAGCTCTGCTACATACACATCACACAGAGACAGCTCTGCTACATACACGTCACACAGAGGCAGCTCCGCTACATACACATCACACAGAGACAGCTCCGCTACATACACGTCACACAGAGACAGCTCTGCTACATGCACAGCACACAGAGACAGCTCCGCTACACACACGTCACACAGACCCAGCTCTACTACATACACATCACAAAGACAGCTCTGCTACATACACATCACACAGAGACAGCTCTGCTACATACACATCACACAGAGACAGCTCCGCTACATACACATCACACAGAGACAGCTCCGCTACATACACGTCACACAGAGTCAGCTCTGCTACATACACATCACACAGGGACAGCTCCGCTACATACACATCACACAGGGACAGCTCTGCTACATACACATCAAACAGAGACAGCCCCGCTACATACACATCACACAGAGACAGCTCCGCTACATACACGTCACACAGAGTCAGCTCTGCTACATACACATCACACAGGGACATCTCTGCTACATACACATCACACAGAGTCAGCTCTGCTACATACACATCACACAGAGACAGCTCCGCTACATACACATCACACAGGGACAGCTCTGCTACATACACATCAAACAGAGACAGCCCCGCTACATACACATCACACAGACACAGCTCTGCTACATACACACTGTAATTCCATCCTGATGCCATTCACAAACTTCAGGTCATCAGCACCGATCACAACCAGCACGGTAAAGCCGTAAAGTATTGGCTTTTTTGAGGGCATGGGAGGGTGCAGGCACTTACGCAGTGTTCAGTGATTTCTGGTGAGGGGTCTTGGGCTGTCCTTTTCTGTAGTTTGTAGTGGAGTAAATGAGGGGTGTAAGAGTTGCTAGAAATTTTTATAAAGTCACCCACAGTTACATTGCTCACTATACAGGTATTTTAACTCCATGAGGTGGTTTTGTCTCCTCTGTGCCCCCTCCACACTGTGGTTTTGTCTCCTCTGTGCCCCTCCACACTGTGGTTTTGTCTCCTCTGTGCCCCCTCCACACTGTGGTTTTGTCTCCTCTGTGCCCCCTTCACACTGTCGTTTTGTCTCCTCTGTGCCCCCTTCACAATGTGGGTTTTGTCTCCTCTGTGCCCCCTCCACACTCTGGTTTTGCCTCCTCTGTGCCCCCTCCACACTGTGGTTTTGTCTCCTCTGTGCCCCCTTCACATTGTAGGTTTTGTCTCCTCTGTGCCCCTTCACATTGTAGGTTTTGTCTCCTCTGTGCCCCCTCCACACTGTGGTTTTGTCTCCTCTGTGCCCCCTCCACACTGTAGGTTTTGTCTTTTCTGTGCCCCCTTCACACTGTGGTTTTGTGTCTTCTGTGCCCCCTCCACACTGTGGTTTTGTCTCTTCTGTGCCCCCTTCACACTGTGGTTTTGTGTCTTCTGTGCCCCCTCCACACTGTGGTTTTGTGTCTTCTGTGCCCCCTTCACACTGTGGTTTTGTCTCTTCTGTGCCCCCTTCACACTGTGGTTTTGTGTCTTCTGTGCCCCCTTCACACTGTGGTTTTTTTCTCCTCTGTGCCCCCTCCACACTGTAGGTTTTGCCTCCTCTGTGCCCCCTCCACACTGTGGTTTTGTCTCTACTGTGCCCCCTTCGCACTGTGGTTTTGTCTCCTCTGTGCCCCCTCCACACTGTAGGTTTTGTCTCCACTGTGCCCCCTTCACACTGTGGTTTTGTCTCCTCTGTGCCCCCTCCACACGGTGGGTTTTGTCTCCTCTGTGCCCCCTCCACACTGTAGGTTTTGCCTCCTCTGTGCCCCTCCACACTGTGGTTTTGTCTCCTCTGTGCCCCCTCCACACTGTAGGTTTTGTCTCCACTGTGCCCCCTTCACACTGTGGTTTTGTCTCCTCTGTGCCCCCTCCACACTGTGGTTTTGTCTCTTCTGTGCCTGCTTCACACTGTAGGTTTTGTCTCCTCTGTGCCCCCTCCACACTGTGGTTTTGTCTCCTCTGTGCTCCTCCATACTGTGGGGTTTGTCCCCTCTGTGCCCCCTCCACACTGTGGTTTTGTCTCCTCTGTGCTCCTCCATACTGTGGGTTTTGTCTCCTCTGTGCCCCCTTCACACTGTGGTTTTGTCTCCTCTGTGCCCCCTCCACACTGTAGGTTTTGTCTCCTCTGTGCCCCCTTCACACTGTGGTTTTGTCTCCTCTGTGCCCCCTCCACACTGTAGGTTTTGTCTCCTCTGTGCTCCTCCATACTGTGGGTTTTGTCTCCTCTGTGCCCCCTTCACACTGTGGTTTTGTCTCCTCTGTGCCCCCTTCACACAGTGGGTTTGTCTCTTCTGTGCCCCCTCCACACTGTAGGTTTTGTCTCCTCTGTGTCCCCTCCACACTGTGGTTTTGTCTCTTCTGTGCCCCCTCCACACTGTAGGTTTTGTCTCCTCTGTGCCCCCTCCACACTGTAGGTTTTGTCTCCTCTGTGCCCCCTCCACACTGTAGGTTTTGTCTCCTCTGTGCCCCCTCCACACTGTAGGTTTTGTCTCCTCTGTGCCCCCTCCACACTGTAGGTTTTGTCTCCTCTGTGCCCCCTCCACACTGTAGGTTTTGTCTCCTCTGTGCCCCCTCCACACTGTAGGTTTTGTCTCCTCTGTGCCCCCTCCACACACGTGGTTTTGCCTCCTCTGTGCCCCCTCCACACGGTGGGTTTTGTCTCCTCTGTGCCCCCTCCACACTGTGGTTTTGTCTCCTCTGTGCCCCCTCCACACTGTGGTTTTGTCTCCTCTGTGCCCCCCCCCCTCTACACTGTGGTTTTGTCTCCTCTGTGCCCCCCAGCCCACCTCTACACTGTGGTTTTGTCTCCTCTGTGCCCCCTCCACACTGTAGGTTTTGCCTCCCCTGTGCCCCCTCCACACGGTGGGTTTTGTCTCCTCTGTGCTTCCTCCACACTGTGGTTTTGTCTCTTCTGTGCCCCCTCCACACTGTGGTTTTGTCTCTTCTGTGCCCCCTCCACACTGTGGTTTTATCTCCTCTGTGCCCCCCCCCCCTGTACACTGTGGTTTTGTCTCCTCTGTGCCCCCCCCCCTCTACACTGTGGTTTTGTCTCCTCTGTGCCCCCTCCACACTGTAGGTTTTGCCTCCTTTTTGCCCCCTCCACACTGTAGGTTTTGTCTCCTCTGTGCCCCCTCCACACTGTGGTTTTGTCTCTGTGCCCCCTCCACACTGTAGGTTTTGTCTCCTCTGTGCCCCCTCCACACTGTAGGTTTTGCCTCCTTTGTGCCCCCTCCACACTGTGGTTTTGTCTCCTCTGTGCCCCCTCCACACTGTGTTTTTATCTCCTCTGTGCCCCCTCCACACTGTGGTTTTGTCTCCTCTGTGCCCCCTCCACACTGTAGGTTTTGTCTCTTCTGTGCCCCCTCCACACTGTGGTTTTGTCTCCTCTGTGCCCCCTCCACACTGTAGGTTTTGTCTCCTCTGTGCCCCCTCCATACTGTGGTTTTGTCTCTTCTGTGCCCCCTCCACACTGTAGGTTTTGTCTCCTCTGTGCCCCCTCCACACGGTGTGTTTTGTCTCCTCTGTGCCCCCTCCACACTGTGGTTTTATCTCCTCTGTGCCACCCCCTCTACACTGTGGTTTTGTCTCCTCTGTGCCCCCTCCACACTGTAGGTTTTGCCTCCTTTGTGCCCCCTCCACACTGTGGTTTTGTCTCCTCTGTGCCCCCTCCACACTGTAGGTTTTGTCTCCTCTGTGCCCCCTCCACACTGTAGGTTTTGCCTCGTTTGTGCCCCCTCCACACTGTGGTTTTGTCTCCTCTGTGCCCCCTCCACACTGTGGTTTTGTCTCCTCTGTGCCCCCTCCACACTGTAGGTTTTGTCTCCTCTGTGCCCCCTCCACACTGTAGGTTTTGCCTCCTTTGTGCCCCCTCCACACTGTGGTTTTGTCTCCTCTGTGCCCCCTCCACACTGTGGTTTTGTCTCCTCTGTGCCCCCTCCACACTGTAGGTGTCACGGTGGGAAGTGGGGGGGGGGGAACCCCCCACAGTACAATGTCAGGAATAAAGGGTAAGCAGCTAGGCCAGGACACAGAGATCAGGTCACCTTCTAATGTGTCCCTAATCCTCACCCTAACTCCTCACTGTATGAGCGGACCTTGATGGTAGGACGGCTCATACCCTGGATACCTTTGGCCCTTAGCCACCCTGAGAATCCCTCACATAGGATCAGGGGAGAGATGACCTGTTCTTTCCAGACACGGAGGATTAGGAGTCTCAAATGGCCTAGCTGCAGGGAAAAGTGGAAGACTACATACAGCAACAGAGTCGGCAGGTAAGAACACCAGACAACACACCAAACAGGACTCCGTACAAACAACACCACACACAGGTATACAGCACACCTGATACTGCATACAGCAAGGAGCACGGCAGCCCCAGGCAGCGCTGCATACAGACTCATGGTTCACCCCTCCAGGGAACCAGCCCCCACTCTTCCCTCTATATACAGTATATATACACTATATACCCTCCTCCACTCCTCCCTCTATATATACTATATACCCTCCTCCGTCTCTATATACCCTTCTCCCTCTCTATATACTATATACCCTCCTCCCTCTATATACACTATATATACACTATATACCCTCCTCCACTCCTCCCTCTCTATATACTCTATACCCTCCTCCACCTCTATATACTATATACCCTCCTCCCCTCTATATTAACACTATATCCCTCCTTCCACTTCTCCCTCTATATACACTATATACCCTCCTCCACTCCTCCCTCTTATACACTATATACCCTCCTCCACTCCTCCCTCTATATACACTATATACCCTCCTCCACTCCTCCCTCTATATACACTATATACCCTCCTCCACTCCTCCCTCTATATACACTATATACCCTCCTCCACTCCTCCCTCTATATACACTTATACCCTCCTCCACTCCTCCCTCTATTACACTATATACCCTCCTCCACTCCTCCCTCTATATACACTATATCCCTCCTCCACTCCTCCCTCTATATACTATATACCCTCCTCCACTCCTCCCTCGATATATACTATAACCCTCCTCCACTCCTCCCTCTATATACACTATATACCCTCCTCCACTCCTCCCTCTATATACCTATATAACCCTCCTCCACTCCTCCCTCTATATACACTATATACCCTCCTCCACTCCTCCCTCTATATACACTATATACCCTCCTCCACTCCTCCATCTATATATACTATATACACCCCTCCTCTGCTCCTCACTCTATATACCCCCCTCAAGTCCTCCCTCTATATACACTATATACACTCCTCCATCTATATATACTATATACACCCTCCTCTGCTCCTCACTCTATACCCCCCCTCCAGTCCTCCCTCTATATACACTATATATCCTCCTCCACTCCTCCCTCTATATACCCTCCTCCATCTATATACACTATATACCCTCCTTCACTCTATATACATTAAATACCCTCCTCCACGCCTCCATCTATATATACTATATACCCTCCTCTGCTCCTCACTCTATATACTCCCTCCATTCCTCCCTCTATATACACTATATCAGGGCTCGACAAATCCCAGGCGCCAGGTCGCCATGGCGACTAGGAATTTTGCCCTGGCGCCTGGGTATTTGCCTCTGCTTGAAAATAGGCCCAGCAGCCGGGCGCAGACACTGGAGGGTTAGGACCGCTAGCAAAATGAAACCTTTTTTTTTTATCACTTGCGCGGCGCGCCCAGGCTCGGACTGCCACCCTGCCCGGACCCCTCAGCTTTCGGCTCCATCGTGGTTTGGCCTCTCTCTCGCCATCTATCGGTCGCAGCGTGCGTCATCTCCAGGGCAGTTAAACATGGTAAAGCCTTTACAGGAGCCCGGCCGATACTTATCATCAGAGCCCGTGTGCCGGTCAGAGAGCCTCGGCGGGGGGAGAGGAGTTAGTGCAGGGGAGGCAGAGCGGGAGCACAGGTAGCGGCGCTGCACTCGCTGACAAGTGGAGGTAAGACAATCCGGCCGATGCTACATCTGTAACTTCTCCTATGGGTCATTCCACCATCTCAAAGGACAGCTCTGATTCTAATTTATGATCTGAGCAGGGCAGCAACACACAGCATTGTAAATTATAAGGTATTGATTTTGTCACAATGGCAGTTATCAATCTGGGAAATACTGCTGTCACACAGAGAGCACTTCACAGACTGAATATGCTGATGTGAAATTGGCGTAATGGTGCACTTATGCGACATGCCAGAACCGCAGGGGCGACGCGTGAGGTGCACGGTGGGCCGATGAGGGGGGAAGTAGTAATACAGTTCATCGGTTTACTCACGGTTAGCAGAAAGCCTCCCTGGGCCGGCAGCATGAAACCCTCCGGGGCACACTCTGTGGTAGGGGAGCTCCAGCCTAGATGGAGGTTGAGGTGCCCTTGATGACAGCGATGTTTAGGGTGCTTGTGGCGGCTGGGTCCCTTGGTGGTATTTGTTGTGACGCCAGTGCCGTTTATGGTGGTACAACCAGTTGTAGTAATATTGAATAATGAGGTAGACAGTGGTAGGATACAACTCACAACTTTTACTGGAGCTGGTTTTAGTTGCAGCATAAACATCCAGACAGAATACAGTCTCTGGGTATATAGAGGAATTCTGTTGATCCCCTGTTAATAGGTTTTGGCTAGGTCCTGACTCAGTATAATTCTTACCGGAAGGTGACTTTGCTTCCGGTCCCTTTTATATCCAGTGAAGTTTGGTGAGGTTGCACGTGGCTAGAGAATCCTTCACCTAGACTCCCCAAAGGTCTTTGATGCCTGGGTAGTGTCTATTATCCTTTGGTTTAAGTCCTTTTTATACTTTGTCCCTTCTTGGACTAAACTTCACTCCTGAGCAGACTCTTGATCTGCACACTCACTAACTGGCAAAAACTGAACACAGATTAGACCTGAGCTGGGCTAGATGTCCCAGAGTGGTGCTATCCCCATCTAGTGGTGGGATGTATAAAGCACACTTGACCAGCCTATGAACAGGAATACAGATGTAGCAATGCAAAATGACATGCAATACAGCAATGACAATGAAGCAATACATTTGCAGTTCCACATGTCCTGAGTGGGACGCTGCACTTAGGGGGTCATTAATTAAGACCGGCCTTTTAGAAGCCAGTCATAGTAACCCCTATATCTGGCAGTGCATCCGCACTCATTCTGGTGTTCTTTACTATGCTCGCCCTGAACTCCAGGAGCATGCTCCAGAACGGAAGTGCGCGATGAGGAGCCGACCTCATGGCAGGAGCTTCCAGCCTCCTTTATCATCAGCATAGAGTGCGGGCGCGGTGAGGAGGTGACCTCATGGCAGGAGCTTCCAGCCTCCTTTATCATCAGCATAGAATGTGGGCGCGGTGAGGAGCCAGCCTCATGGCAGGAGCCGCCAGCCTCCTTTATCATCAGCATAGAGTGCGGGCGCGGTGAGGAGCCAACTTCATAGCAGGAGCTTCCAGCCTCCTTTATCATCAGCATAGAGTTCGGGCGCGGTGAGGAGCCGACCTCATGGCAGGAGCTTCCAGCCTCCTTTATCATCAGCATAGAGTGCGGGCGCGGTGAGGAGCTGACCTCATGGCAGGAGCCGCCAGCCTCCTTTATCATCAGCATAGAGTGCGGGCGCGGTGAGGAGCCGACCTCATGGCAGGAGCCGCCAGCCTCCTTTATCATCAGCATAGAGTGCGGGCGCGGTGAGGAGCCGACCTCATAGCAGGAGCCGCCAGCCTCCTTTATCATCAGCATAGAGTGTGGGCGCGGTGAGGAGCTGACCTCATGGCAGGAGCTTCCAGCCTCCTTTATCATCAGCATAGAGTGCGGGCGCGGTGAGGAGCCGACCTCATAGCAGGAGCCGCCAGCCTCCTTTATCATCAGCATAGAGTGCGGGCGCGGTGAGGAGCCGATGTAGTGTCCCACTAGGTATGGGTGGGCACTACACAAGGGTCAATTGGTGTGCGCGTTACTCCTACTCACAAGGAACAGAAATGTCATATTTAATTCTGCATTTAATGTATGTTTTAATGTGTTGTTATATGCAATGTACCCCTGTCTAATGCAGCAGCAGGCCTAGTTGGGTGTAGTTAGACATCCCAGACACTAGAGGGAGATAGGGAGCCCCTAGTATAAATGTCCAGGCCCAGACAGGAGGAGGGAGTGCAGAGCCAGGAGTCTGAGAAGACACAGGTTAAGAAGCCTGCTCCTGACATGCAGCTGGATAGCCCTGGCTGCTAGTGATGTCCAGGAGGCTGTTGAGAAGCTCCAGCTTGCCTGAAGAACAAGAGAGCCTAAGTTAGCTCTGAAGAGATGCCCCAGTTGTAGGATTCAACCTCCTGGGAGAAACCAACAGTTACCCACCTGATAGGAGGAGGCGTCCCAGGGTAAGCCAAGTGCCCCTGATAGGCAGAGGAACTTAGGAACCATTGCAAGCAGTATAATACCTGAGGAAGGAGGTAACCAAGGATATAAGCCACCCTTTTAGGCATCCGGGCCTTGGGAGTTATCAAGCCAGAGTAGGAGTTCTAGAAAGGACAGTGTAAAAGTACAACCTGCTGCTGAGTGCTTGTGGAATTTACCCTCAGTGTAACTTGCATGACTATTGCCTGCCATATTTGTGAATAAGCCCCTTCTGTGGAACTGTAATACAGAGACTATACTACTCCCTGCTGTACAAAGTTGGATTGTCCAGTAAAGTTTCCGTTTGGCTCACTATATACTTGTGTACCTTCATCTTTCCAACCACCAACCGGCGTGCCACCGGCCAAAGGCACTGGCGTCACGAATACCACAGGGACCTTGCCCCAGGCACACAAAATACCTGTAACATCCAGGGCACCTCAACTACCATCCGGCCTGGTCCCTATCTACAGAGCGTGCCCCAGAGGAACTGTGTCTACCTCTCCTTCACTGCCACGCGCCTGCCCAGGGTTCCGCAAATATAGTGAGTACCCTCGATTGCCCATAACTGTGACCTCACTTCGTCATCCCCTGCAGGTCTGGCGTGTTGCATAAATTGGCGTCACGAACAGGATCCGAATATTCCTGCGCCATAGCGGATTTAAGAACTGTGTGCTGAAAATTGTCTTAAAGTGACATGCCCCAATTGTTTTATTGAAAATTGCTGGGCCAAAGTGAACTGTAATGATTGCGGTGTGAAAATAGCATTGTGTGGACTGTTTTCTACTTATTTAAGCCACCGCTTGCTGTCAAGGAATAGACAGCTATTTTGCTCAAAGATGGCCGCTGAGCTTGCTTGAAATTGTTTGCTGCGTCATCTTCATCTTAAATTGGCGGTAAAAATTGGCGCCTTCTGCTAAAAGTGCGGGAAGGCTGTATGCTGGCGCCACCGCCCTGTCTGGACATTTGCATGTCTGCTGTGATGGACTCCGCCTCCCCAATACTGGAGTACCTGGGCGGCGGCCTCCCAGTGCAATGGGAGGATCTGTCTGAACTTGTTGGCGCCACCCTGTCGCTCTCCAGAGAAGGATCGAGCATGCTGAGGAGTGAGGACTTTCCTGCTGATATGTCCGCGCCTGATTTATTAAACATGAATGTGACTGGTGTAGAGCAAGAGGACGCTCCACCGGCCTACTCTCCGGGACCGGAGAGACCCGCCTGCCCGCCACAGAGGACGCAACCGGAGACCTATTATGGCTCCTGGAGAGACTTCTTCCAGCCCTCGTTCAAGTGGTCCGCATTGATGGCAGAGATTCGGGAGGCCGCCATAAAGAAGACAACCAAAACCAAGATTTACTACGAAGAACTGGCAAAGACCGTTCACGAGTGCCACACTGACACACAACCCCGCCTGGAAAGGAGAATGGGGTTGGTTGTGGCCTTTGACAAGGACCGAGGCTTCGGTTTCATAAAAGACTACCTGACTGGACGAGACTTATATGTCAACAGGAGGTCCGTCAAGCGGAGTTACCTCCCAGAACGTCTACACAACCTCCGCGAGGGAGAGGAGGTTGAATTTACCCCTGCTGAGGGCCTGTGAGGCCCCTACGCCACTGCCGTGTCCCGTCCTAAGAAGAAGACAGAGGACTGGGACTTTGATGAGGACTACTCTGGCTGCGAGCGTGAGTCTGTGCGCTCTCCGGAGGACAACCCTGGCTGCGAGCGCGAACCTGTGTGCTCTCCAGGACCGGCCCATCACGCCTTCCAAGAACGGGGCTCTTTCATTGGCCCAAATGTGTTCTGGCAGCCGACAGTGGTAGAGAAGAGGGTTAGCCCATGGCCCTCACCTGAGTTGCCTCGCAGGGAGAAAACTGTCCGTGAACTTCAGGATGCAGAGAGATTTAGAGCTGCCCTGGAGAATATCCGCAGAGGGAGGAAAGCGGACGCCTCGCCTGAGCCTGCAGCGGCTGCGCAGGACGAATCACCCACCTTCCAAGTGCCGACGGCGACAGCGGAGACCAGCGATCCCAACTCCGAAAGCCTGGACGACCAGATCGTGCGGCTGGAGCTGAAACTGCGGGAGCTACGCCAGACTGCCTCCGCCAGGATCCGGACTCCACCTGGCCTACAACGTAAGGACTCGGACGTCTCCGGGTCTAAGGTGAGAGTACCTGTCCCTGTCAATCGTCCCTCCTTAGTACCGGCACCTGCGGTGGGATCCTCTTACGCTGTGCACCGGCACACAGAGCCAGTTGTTCCAGAACCCACCGGACCGCTTGAAGCAGCGGTACCCAGGCCAGTGCAGCAGCCCACATTTGTTATGCCTGCTCCGGTGAGGTCAGCGACTTTGATTACCCCTAGGCCTATGGGGCCTATACCTATTAGGGGTCCGTTTATGTTGCAGTTGCCCCCCAATACTGTGTTGTGGGCACATCCATCTGTTGAACCTCAGTACAGGCCCAATATACAAATGGAGCCAGGGAGCACCACTGAAATGCAAAGTGAATATGACATGCCCCTGTGAATTGGCCTGCTAGGCCCTTGATGTTTGCTTTATTTACCAAGGGATCCTAAAGAAGATTTAACCCTTTCAGGACAGGAGTCCTTCGTTGTTTTGGCCCTCTGTTGCTGCTGCCAGTTACACACGGCTCAGTGGAAGCGGCAAGCCACTGAAGTACCACGTGCAGCAAGGCCATCTTGTTTACAGGACCTCCTGCCTGCTTTCTCAGAGTGAAAACCCAGTTGTGCCTGTTTTCATAAGTTGCACTCTTAACCCTTTAACCCCCTTTTCAGGTTGATTAAGGGTATTACAGCACTACTTTGATGTGTATGCCATTTGAATAATGTGGACTATTTTATGTGCTGCTATTTTATTATGCAACTGGAATTTCAAGAATTGGGCCCAGGGATAGACTCAAATGCACATGAGCCTCTGAGATTTTGCTACTATTTTAAAGTATTGTGCCCAGAGATGGACTCCACCTCGTGCGAGCCTCTGTGATTCTTGCTACACTGTATGGTCGCCTCTGCCTATATCTCTACTTAGCTGTGGAATGAACGAAAAGAAAAAAACCTGGGTACGGACTCATTTTATATGCTTTGAGCCTCCAAGAGCTGTTATTTAATGTTTTACATTTTCCATGGACTACAACTGTTCTATCATGGACAATTTGCACTTCAGAGTATTATTTGGACTATCCTGGTATTTACTGTTACGCTGTGCCAGGTCAGCGCCCCTGTTCCCATTGTGCTATCCTGAGAGAAGAGAACGACGCCCCTTTTCACCATTACTTGCTCCTAATCCAGTGGAACTGCCTAATATATGTATACGTATAATGTATATTTTGCAAATGTAGATGTGTTTTCCTGCTTTGCTTTATTGTCCTCATTACAGATGCAGTATCCAGCTGTGCAGGGACCCTCCATGTTGCGCCGAGGACGGGCAACGTTATAGCGTGGGTGTATGTAGTGTCCCACTAGGTATGGGTGGGCACTACACAAGGGTCAATTGGTGTGCGCGTTACTCCTACTCACAAGGAACAGGAATGTCATATTTAATTCTGCATTTAATGTATGTTTTAATGTGTTGTTATATGCAATGTACCCCTGTCTAATGCAGCAACAGGCCTAGTTGGGTGTAGTTAGACATCCCAGACACTAGAGGGAGATAGGGAGCCCCTAGTATAAATGTCCAGGCCCAGACAGGAGGAGGGAGTGCAGAGCCAGGAGTCTGAGAAGACACAGGTTAAGAAGCCTGCTCCTGACATGCAGCTGGATAGCCCTGGCTGCTAGTGATGTCCAGGAGGCTGTTGAGAAGCTCCAGCTTGCCTGAAGAACAAGAGAGCCTAAGTTAGCTCTGAAGAGATGCCCCAGTTGTAGGATTCAACCTCCTGGGAGAAACCAACAGTTACCCACCTGATAGGAGGAGGCGTCCCAGGGTAAGCCAAGTGCCCCTGATAGGCAGAGGAACTTAGGAACCATTGCAAGCAGTATAATACCTGAGGAAGGAGGTAACCAAGGATATAAGCCACCCTTTTAGGCATCCGGGCCTTGGGAGTTATCAAGCCAGAGTAGGAGTTCTAGAAAGGACAGTGTAAAAGTACAACCTGCTGCTGAGTGCTTGTGGAATTTACCCTCAGTGTAACTTGCATGACTATTGCCTGCCATATTTGTGAATAAGCCCCTTCTGTGGAACTGTAATACAGAGACTATACTACTCCCTGCTGTACAAAGTTGGATTGTCCAGTAAAGTTTACGTTTGGTTCACTGCATACTTGTGTACCTTCATCTTTCCAACCACCAACCGGCGTGCCACCGGCCAAAGGCACTGGCGTCACGAATACCACAGGGACCTTGCCCCAGGCACACAAAATACCTGTAACATCCAGGGCACCTCAACTACCATCCGGCCTGGTCCCTATCTACAGAGCGTGCCCCAGAGGAACTGTGTCTACCTCTCCTTCACTGCCACGCGCCTGCCCAGGGTTCCGCAAATATAGTGAGTACCCTCGATTGCCCATAACTGTGACCTCACTTCGTCATCCCCTGCAGGTCTGGCGTGTTGCACCGACCTCATGGCAGGAGCTTCCAGCCTCCTTTATCATCAGCATAGAGTGCGGGCGCGGTGAGGAGCTGACCTCATGACAGGAGCTGCCAGCCTCCTTTATCATCAGCATAGAATGCGGGCGCGGTGAGGAGCCAACCTCATGGCAGGAGCCGCCAGCCTCCTTTATCATCAGCATAGAGTGCGGGCGCGGTGAGGAGCCAACCTCATGGCAGGAGCTGCCAGCCTCCTTTATCATCAGCATAGAGTGCGGGCGCGGTGAGGAGCCAACTTCATAGCAGGAGCTGCCAGCCTCCTTTATCATCAGCATAGAGTGTGGGCGCGGTGAGGAGCCGACCTCATGGCAGGAGCTTCCAGCCTCCTTTATCATCAGCATAGAGTGCGGGCGCGGTGAGGAGCTGACCTCATGGCAGGAGCTGCCAGCCTCCTTTATCATCAACATAGAGAGCGGGCGCGGTGAGTAGCCGACCTCATGGCAGGAGCTTCCAGCTTCCTTTATCATCAGCATAGAGTGCGGGCACGGTGAGTAGCCGACCTCATGGCTGGAGCTTCCAGCCTCCTTTACCATCAGCATAGAGTGCGGGCGCGGTGAGTAGCCGACCTCATGGCAGGAGCTGCCAGCCTCCTTTATCATCAGCATAGAGTGCGGGCGCGGTGAGGAGCCAACTTCATAGCAGGAGCTGCCAGCCTCCTTTATCATCAGCATAGAGTGTGGGCGCGGTGAGGAGCTGACCTCATAGCAGGAGCCGCCAGCCTCCTTTATCATCAGCATAGAGTGTGGGCGCGGTGAGGAGCCGACCTCATAGCAGGAGCTTCCAGCCTCCTTTATCATCAGCATAGAGTTCGGGCGCGGTGAGGAGCCAACCTCATGGCAGGAGCTGCCAGCCTCCTTTATCATCAGCATAGAGTGCGGGCGCGGTGAGGAGCCGACCTCATGGCAGGAGCTTCCAGCCTCCTTTATCATCAGCATAGAGTGTGGGCGCGGTGAGGAGCTGACCTCATAGCAGGAGCTTCCAGCCTCCTTTATCATCAGCATAGAGTTCGGGCGCGGTGAGGAGCCAACCTCATGGCAGGAGCCGCCAGCCTCCTTTATCATCAGCATAGAGTGTGGGCGCGGTGAGGAGCCAACCTCATGGCAGGAGCCGCCAGCCTCCTTTATCATCAGCATAGAGTGTGGGCGCGGTGAGGAGACAACCTCATGGCAGGAGCTGCCAGCCTCCTTTATCATCAGCATAGACAGTGGGCACGGTGAGGAGCCAACTTCATAGCAGGAGCTGCCAGCCTCCTTTATCATCAGCATAGGGTGTGGGCGCGGTGAGGAGCCAACCTCATGGCAGGAGCTGCCAGCCTCCTTTATCATCAGCATAGACAGTGGGCACGGTGAGGAGCCAACTTCATAGCAGGAGCTGCCAGCCTCCTTTATCATCAGCATAGAGTGTGGGCGCGGTGAGGAGCTGACCTCATAGCAGGAGCCGCCAGCCTCCTTTATCATCAGCATAGAGTGTGGGCGCGGTGAGGAGCTGACCTCATAGCAGGAGCCGCCAGCCTCCTTTATCATCAGCATAGAGTGTGGGCGCGGTGAGGAGCCGACCTCATGGCAGGAGCTTCCAGCCTCCTTTATCATCAACATAGAGAGCGGGCGCGGTGAGTAGCCGACCTCATGGCTGGAGCTTCCAGCCTCCTTTATCATCAGCATAGAGTGTGGGCGCGGTGAGGAGCCGACCTCATAGCAGGAGCCGCCACCCTCCTTTATCATCAGCATAGAGTGCGGGCGCGGTGAGGAGCCGACCTCATAGCAGGAGCTGCCAGCCTTCTTTATCATCAGCATAGAGTGTGGGCGCGGTGAGGAGCCGACTTCATGGCAGGAGCTGCCAGCCTCCTTTATCATCAGCATAGACAGCGGGCGCGGTGAGTAGCCGACCTCATGGCAGGAGCCACCAGCCTCCTTTATCATCAGCATAGAGTGCGGGTGTGGAAAAAAAAAATCATTTTTAGTGCATTCAGAAGTAGTGCTGCTGCCTTATCTGAGCAAACCAAGCACCGCGCCATCCATTGTATAGTGGCTGTGCTATTCACTTCAATGGGGCTGAGCTGTGTCATGCTAGGTTATGTGACCGATGAATGTGGACTGGCTAAATTATAAGGACGGCTGGCATAATGTCCAATCTGAATATAATGGCACAGTAATTTCCTTTTTTGTAGTGTTAGGTGATGACAGAGCCCGTTAATGCAATGTGCCCCAGTACTGAAGTATTACAGTTCGCAGGCTTACCTGGATGAACATATGTCTTTTTTTCAGCCTTACAAACTATGTTACTAACATTCAGATCCCCAAATGGGACTAAAATAAATAAAAAAACAAACAAAAAATTATTGTTTTATACTTAAAAGGTTTATGAGGGCCAAAAAATAAGATTTGAAACTGGTAGTCGGTGTGGAACCACTGTGTCAACCAACTGGTTTGACTTTAGGCTAAACCCATGGGCTCATGCACACGAGTTTGTTTGCATGGTCTGCAAAACACCAATCCGCAAAAAATGTGGATGATGTACGTGTGCATTCTGTATTTTGCGGAATGGAATAGCTGGCCCCTAATAGAACATTACTATACTTGTCCGTTATGCAGACAATAATAGGACAAGTTCTATTTTTTGCTGAAACGGAAGGGTAACTTCTGGGTTTTTTTGAGGACCCATTGAAATGAATAGTTCTGCATACAGTCCACAAAAAAAAAACAGGACGGTCCTGAGGGATCCATGCCTGGTTCATTTTAATGAACGTTAGCTTGTCCACATTAGCTGTGGACAGGCAGCTGCGCTTGTCTGTGATGATGCTAAACACACGTTCAGATAATACACTGGCTGCAGGGCAGGCCAGCACCTACAAGGCGTAAAGGGCAAGCTCAGGCCATGTGCCCAATTAGGAGACCCAGAAGTTGAAGGGGGCAGACCCGTCATTCAGTACGTGTAGGCGTGTGCACACATACTGCTCCACCATGTTGGTGAAATGCTGCCTCCTGCTAAGACATTCCATATCAGCTGGTGGTGCTGGTTGTTGTGGCGTGCTGACAAAGCTTTTCCACATTTCGGCCATGCTAACCCTGCCTTCTGAGGTGCTGGTGGTGCCCCAGCTGCGTTGGAGACCTCTTTCTCCTCCTCTGCCTTCACCTTGTGCTTCCATTGTGCCCCCGCTGTCAGGTGGGAATGCCACCAGCAGCGCGTCTACCAGCGTGCGCTTGTACTCGCGCATCTTACGATCATGCTCCAGTGACGGAATTAAGGACGGTACGTTGTCCTTGTAACGGGGATCCAGCAGCGTGGCCACCCAGTAATCAGCACAAGTTAGAATGTGGGCAACTCGGCGGTCATTGTGGAGACACTGCAGCATGTAATCGCCCATGTGTGCCAGGCTGCCCAGAGGCAATGAAAAGCAGTCCTCTGTGGGAGGTGTATCGTCTGTGTCCTCTGTATCCCCCCAGGCACGCACCAGTAATGGCCATCCTGCTGTGAACACGGTTCCTCCTCCTCCATCTCCATTTCAGTAAAAATTTAATTCGCTTCGAGGCTAAATTTCCTGGAGCTTCATGGTAACTAATCAATTTTCTCTGAAATGGAAGAATTCTTTTTTACATATTCACCTCAGACATTTGCATGCAAAGGGGCCGCCACAGCCATTTGGATTGAAGATGCCGCCAACCAGCGTGATGACGTCATCATGTCACCGCACGAAATGTAATCTTCAATCAAGCTGGCCACCACAGCCTCTACGCGATTAACTCCTTAGGGACTTAGGACGTACCGGTACGCCATGTTTGCCGAGTCCTTAAGGACTCAGGACGTACCGGTACGTCCTAAGTTTAAAAAAAGATTGCGGCGCGGCCGGGGTTAATTGTGACAGGATGCCCGCTGAAATCATTCAGCGGGCATCCTTTCACAACTCCACACAACTCTACACACAGTATTACTCATACAGCCAATGCATTCCAATACAGAAGTATTGGAATGCATTGTAAAGGATTAGACCCCCAAAAGTTCAAGTCCCAAAGTGGGGCAAAAAATAAAGTGAAAAAAAGTTGAAAAAATAAAGTTTTGCCCCCCAAAAATTACGTTTCAAGTAAAAATTAAAAAAAAAGTCATTTCCCCCAAATAAAGTTAAAAAAAATGGTAAAAAATAGGGTAAAAAAAAAGTATAAACATATCACATGAACTAACCCCTCAACACTAAACTGTGTTAAAATGGAAAATCTGCCAAAAAAGTGAAATTTTGAAATTGTATCTCTATTTTCCATCAATTCTTGTGGAACACCTAAAGGGTTAACAACGTTTGTAAAATAAGTTTTGATTACCTTGAGGGGTGTAGTTTCTTAGATGGGGTCACTTTTATGGAGTTTGTACTCTAGGGGTGCATCAGGGGGGCTTCAAATGGGACATGGTGTAAAAAAAAACAGTCCAGCAAAATCTGCCTTCCAAAAACCGTATGGCATTCCTTTCCTTCTGCGCCCTGCCGTGTGCCCGTACAGCGGTTTATGACCACATATGAGGTGTTTCTGTAAACTACAGAATCAGGGCCATAAATATTGAGTTTGGTTTGGCTGTTAACCCTTTGCTTTGTAACTGGAAAAAAATTATTAAAATGGAAAAAGGGTTAACAAAGTTTGTAAAATCAGTTTTGAATACCTTGAGGGGTGTAGTTTCTAGAATGGGGTCATTTTTGGGTGGTTTCTATTATTTAAGCCTCGCAAAGTGACTTCAGACCTGAACTGGTCCCTAAAAATTGAGTTTTTGAAAATTTCTAAACAATTTCAAGATTTGCTTCTAAACTTCTAAGCCTTGTAACATCCCCAAAAAAGAAAATATCATTCCCCAAATGATCCTATTGACTATTTTTGGAGGTATTACTGTGTATTATAGAAGTAGAGAAATTGAAACTTGGAAATTTGCAATTCTTTACAAATTTTGGGTAAATTTGTTATTTTTTATAAATAAAAATTATTTTTTTTGACTTCATTTTACCAGTGTCATGAAGTACAATATGTGACGAAAAAACTATCTCAGAATGGCCTGGATAAGTCAAAGTGTTTTAAAGTTATCAGCACTTAAAGTGACACTGGTCAGATTAGCAAAAAATGGCCAAGTCCGTAAGGTGAAATAGGGCCGAGTCCTTAAGGGGTTAAATAGATGAGGTGAGTTTTTTTAATTATTGGATTCACCCCTGAAAGCCCTCAATGTTCATTTCAGATGCTGCAATCAGGGATAAACGCGGCATCTGAGGAGTTCAATAACGAGATGGCGGCACAATCACCGTTCACCGTCACTGTGCCCGCTACATTCAAAGAAATGCGCTTTGTGACTGACTAACTTGTTACGAAGTAAATTTCTTTGTGGTTATTATTGATTATTTGTAATCAATAAATGGGAGGAAAAACATTTCTGCCTCTGGATCTCTGAAACCTCAAAGCCAGCACATTGTAGGCACGTCAGTGCTGAAGAAACTAGAATGTATGTGTAATGAGACTCTCCAAGGAGGCCGCACATTCTAGGCTCTTCAGTAAAGAATAGTCTAATATGTACAGGCTGCATGTGCAACACGCCAGACCTGCAGGGTATAGCGAAGTGAGGTCACGGTTATGGGCAAACGAGGGTTGCTCACTGTATTGGAGAACCCTGGGCAGGCGCGTGGCAGTGAAGGAGAGGTAGACACGGTTCCTCTGGGGCACACTCTGTATGTAGGGACCAGGCCTGATGGTGGATGAGGTGCCCTGGATGTTACGGGTATTTTGAGTGCCTGGGGCAAGGTCCCTTCAGGTTCGTGACGCCAGTGCCTGTGACGGTGGCACACCGGTTTGTAGTTGGAATAAGTGAGGTACACAGGTGGTATAGTGAACCAAACGTTGCTTTACTTAACAATCCAACTTTATACATCAAGATGGTAATGCAGTTCCTTATATCAAGTACTTCACAAGCAGGCCTTCACAAATACTGGCAGGTATAATTCGGTGCAAGATACTCAGAGGGTAAATCCACAATACACTCAGAATCAGGTTGTACCATTCCTCAGAAATAGCGTAAACTGTTCTTTTAGAACTCCTGTCTGGCTTTCTATCCCAAGGCCCGGATGCCTAAATGCTGGCTTAAATCCATGGTAAAATATATCTTCCTCTCGTATGGATTCTTGCTTTACTGCCCATTAGATTACTTATCTGTGCTGATGACACTGTCTCTGCTTGACTTGAGGGTAACTGCAGGTTTTCTCCCAGGAGGTGCTGTCCTACTACTGGGGTATCTCAACTGAGCTAAGCTTAGCCTCAGGAGCTTCAGGCTGACGAGGTAACTCCTCTAGTCCCCTGGAATACACACGGTCTCCAAGCAGGCTGTACTTCATCTAGCCCCCTGGTGCAGCTAGAAACCAGGACTGTCCAGCTGCATGTCAGGAGGAGGCCCTCAGCATATCTCTGGCTGGTGCCTTCTCACTTCTGTCTCCACAGACTCCTGACTATGACCTAACCACTCCCTGTCTGGGCCTGGACATTTATACTAGGGGCTCCCTATCTCCCTCTAGTGTCTGGGAGGCTAAATTACACCCCACAAGGCCTGCAAAGCATATAACAGGGAAAACCATTGCATGTAAAACACACAGTCAATTACATTAAATGCATAGATCAATACAATATCAATGTCCCTGGTGAGTAGAAGTACACGCTACCCAATTAACCCTTGTGTAGTGCCCACTCCTACCTAGTGGGACACTACACATGGAGAAGAATCAAAGGCACCAATACATTCTAGCATACCTCCCAACCGTTCCGATCATGCGGGACAGTCCCAGATTGCAGTGGCTGTCCCGCGGTCCTGGTACAGGGGAGCTATGTCCCGCTTTCTGGCAGCTGTCTCTGCAGCAGGTGCCTCCCCCCAGGGCCCTTTAAAAGGAAAAAGTATACAAAGTTTTGTGACACCAGTTGCTATGAAGCAACAAAAGCACAGGGCCCCTTTTAGTGATGCTGTGGATGGTACCCAGGTGTAGGAATTCCAGAGTGGTATTAGTGCACGTGTCACCGTGCTCCTACCTGGATATGCTGGACCCTAGTTGTTAACTCCAAAGCAACGACAGGGGGGTTGTTGATGAAGGGGGTGATGCAATAAACCTTGTGATGAAGTTCAATAACAGCTTTACTTTCTATAAACGTTTCCCCAACAGATTCAGGCTCTGTCTTGGTTCCCAGCAGGCGTTAGCATTAAATCTGGCAGGCGAACACACTGAACTCTGCTACATCTGTTGCCCTCTGGCTCTGCTGTGCTAACAGGCTCAAATAGAATCTTTGCTTCTGCAATATGCTGTAACTTCTCTTCTGTAGTCTGACTCTAGATTTGTACCAGGGATCTTTTCCTTCTGGCTTCAGAGGCTCCAAGCTGTGGCCTCCATATCCACCAGAGCTGAAGGTGCTCTAGCTGGCTTAGGCAGGACACGTCCAGGAGGGATGTGGACCTGCTTCCTTTCCTTAGCCGGGGGTACTCTCTGTCACGATTCTCCAAGTTGCAGTACCTGATCAGACCGGGATCAGGTACCAGCGGTCAATCGGGACAAGTACTGACACTACACACACTATCGAATTTGATCACCCTGCTTCCTACAATCTACCGGATTGCACTGGAGATCAAATTGTTGCCATTTCCTTCTAACAACTACTAAACTTCTGAGATTCACAGTTTAAAGCAAACAGGTAGCTGAAAATTAGGAACTCGAATTGCCTTAAAAAATATTGCCCATGAGAGGTTAAATAGTTTTTTTTTTTTTCACTTTCTGTTTGGGGCACAATGTGGGCATATTACTGGGGGCACAGCTGGGCATATTACTGGGGACACAAAACTGAGCATATTACTGGGGCACATTACTGGGCATATTATTGGGGGCACATAACTGGACATAATTCTATGAAGACACAATGTCGGCATATTACTGGGGGGCACAATGCAGGCATATTACTAAGGGGCTCAATGTGGGCATATTACCGGGGGCACAGCTGGGCATATTACTGGGATAACAATGTGGGCATATTACTTGGGGCACAGCTGGACATACTACTGGGACACCATACTGGGCATAATTCTGTGAGGACACAATGTGGGCATAAATACTGTGCGGTGGCATGAAGGGGGAATAATTCCTATGTGGGAGCATTAAGGGGACTGGGTGGGATTAGGTGTATAGTTATGGGCGGAGTTAGAGGCGTGGCCTAGTGCAGATACAAATAGCTGCGATGTGTCCCTCTCTGTTCTGGGATTTCAGCTCTGAAGCGGCTAGACTGTATGGGCTGCAGTGCGAGACTCCCAGAACTGGGCACATTCTAGACACGTCACTGCTGAACTGCCTAGAATGTATGGGCTGCGGGGAGCAACCCAACCAGCACAGCAGGCTCCTGGGGAAACTGGTCATGTGACCCCTGACTCCTCCCACACACGGTCACATGGCCATGACATCATGAAAGGTCCTTTAGCCCACCAGTCTCTGGTCTCCAGTGGAGGTATGTGCACTTTCCTCCTGTCTGTCAGGATTAGGCCTCGGTCACACAGTCAGTGTTTGGTCGGTGACGTCTCTTCCGTTAGTTTCACACTAGAGTTAAAGGGTTTCTGTCATCAGAGAAATCGCTATGTAGCTGGCTGACATTAGTGATGTGCTAATGTCCGCAGAACATAACTGTATGACTTATATCTCCCTGCCTGCCGCCATTTGCGCTAAATAATAACTTTTATAATATGCTAATGAGCCTCTAGGTGCTAGTGGGGCGTTGCTGCAGCACCTGGAGGCTCCGTCCTCTCACTGTTTGGCACGCCCGTGTAAAGGTGATTGTCGAGAAGAAAAGATGCTGCAATGGCGCAAATCCACTGGTGGAAACTGACATGAAACTTCGTTCTGTATATTACTTTTTTTATTTAAAGAAAGCGCATAGCCATGTAAACAACGCGTTTCAGGGACTACCTGATGAAGGGGAACTATTAGTCCCCGAAACGCGTTGTTTACATGGCTATGCACTTTCTTTAAATAAAAAAAGTAATATACAGATCGAAGTTTCATGTCAGTTTCCACCAGTGGATTTGCGCCATTGCAGCATCTTTTCTTCTCGACGAGCACTCTCTGGAGGATTGGACCCCCTTTCCAGGAGAGATATCACCTGCGGCTGCAGCCCTGTGGAATCAGATTTTACTCCATTCATATCTACAATAGAGTTGTGCCTATCCGTAGCACAACTCAATAAGGTGAGCCTTGCTCTTTCTTTTCAATAATTGAATTTATTTGAACGCACTATCCTATTGTGCGCCTTTCTCTCTCTCCCACCACCCCACTTGTGGTTCGAGTGGAGGTTAAAGACGTCCCCTTCTACAACTACCTTGTAAAGGTGATTGACATCCTCGGTCTCCTCCGTGCCCCGCAAATCCCGCGCCTGCGCTGTCCATTTTAGTATTAGGCGCAGGCACAGTGAGTAAAGGTCGGTGTAGCATTCAGGTTCTAGGTCTCAGTGGTTGGGTAGAAGGCTTGTATAAGGAGCCGTACAGTCGGCTTCTAGTGACCGGGGCGAGGCTGCCGGACTCAGAATAGGGGGTATTAGGAGACAGGAAGATGCCGGATGTACAGAAGCCATACTGGAACCTCTGGTCTGTTATACAGGAAACAAGATGGCGCCAGGTGAAGGTGCAGACTTGTAGGATTGGTGAATAAAGAGCAGTTTGGAGGGTGACATGGGACCAGGACACTCAGCTCCAAAATTATCATTAATGAGACATTTTCCTGATTTCCCCGTCTTTCCACCAGCCTCGGCTTCTGCTATTGTCTGTCTGACATTTATGGAGATCACCAAACTCCAGTCCTGTCCATTCTCAGTGCAGCAGTCAGTTCCCTCCAGATGTACCGGGCGGAGAACCAGAGAGCGAGGGCCCCTTTCAGAGACGGGCGTGTCCTCTGCAAAAATCACGCTCCATTTGTCAGGGTGATTTCCCATTCTGGACACTGCTCGTTTCCTAGAAGTGCATGACATTATACTGATTTATAATGCAGTGTGTCTCTGCCTGACCTGTATCTACTGAATTATACTGATTTATAATACTGTGTGTCTCTACCTGATCTGTATCTACTGAATTATACTGATTTATAATGCTGTGTGTCTCTGCCTGACTTGAATCTACTGAATTATAATGCTGTGTGTCTCTGCCTGACCTGTATCTACTGAGTTATACTGATTTATAATGCTGTGTGTCTCTGCCTGACCTGTATCTACTGAATTATACAGATTTATAATTCTGTGTGTCTCTGCCTGACCCGTATCTACTGAATTATACTGATTTATAATGCTGTGTCTCTGCCTGACCTGTATCTACTGAATTATACTGATTTACAATGCTGTGTGTCTCTACCTGACCTGTATCTACTGAATTATACTGATTTATAATGCTGTGTGTCTCTGCCTGACCTGTATCTACTGAATTATACTGATTTTTAATACTGTGTGTCTCTGCCTGACCTGTATCTACTGAATTATACAGATTTATAATGCTGTGTGTCTCTGCCTGACTGGTATCTACTGAATTATACTGATTTATAATGCTGTGTGTCTCTGCCTGACCTGTATCTACTGAATTATACTGATTTATAATGCTGTGTGTCTCTGCCGGACCGGTATCTATTGAATTATACTGATTTATAATTAAAGATGAGCGATTTTTTCAAAAATTTGATTTGCCGATTCACCAAATTTTTCAGGAAGAATTTGTTTCGATCCGAATGTATTCACTGCGAATTACGTTAAAAAAATGCTATTTCCTGGCTGCAGAGAGCCTTTATAGTGGTGTAGAACACTGTGCCTTGCAGTAACACATATAGGGAGTCTGCTATGGTAGTGAAATAATACTGTGAGTCAGTATGACATGCAGATGACAGGCGTTGCTCTTAGAATCACTGCACACTTCACTTATTTGGGCAGTCACAGGGCCAAAACTGACCAAATAACTCAAGTGTGAACTCAGCCTTAAAGATTATGTTAGTGTCAAGAAGAAGCGCACTCCTTTTACACTGTCATCTGCTGATTCCACATAGATGTCTACAAAACCTGTTTTATTAAATTAGACCCTGAAAGTGGTCAATGTGTCTACATCTCCCGCCGATCATCTGTTTGAGAAGGCAGCAGAGCTCCAGGAGCGCCGCAGCCTTCACTCTGTTTCCCTCGGGCCAAGTGACGTCATGACCAGTATTACTGCCCTGGGCGGGGCCAAACCCATTCAAGTGAACAGGGGCGAAATGAAGACACATTGACCACTTTCAGGGTCTACTCACTGCTGATGTCTCCTCTTATTATTTCCAGTAATTGTATTTTACATGGGATTTTGTAAGATTTTACATCGTCTCATCTCTTTTCCATTCAGGTTCCTACAATATAGGATCGGCTCAGTGGATATCTTCTATATAAGATCCTTCTCCTGATTGACCCGTCAAGGATGGATAGGGACAGGGACAAGATGGCGGAGAGTATAATAAATCTCACCCTGGAGATCCTCTTCCGGCTTACTGGAGAGGTGAGAGATTCTGATGATGTCACATTACATCATCTTATCTATGTTACTAACAGATGGACATGACTGGAGAGGTGAGGGACTCTGGAGATGTATGGAGTTATATTTATTACTGTGTCTCTCCATAACCAGGACTACACAGTAGTGAAGAAGACCTCTAGTGAGCGCTGTCAGGACCCTGTGTCTGAAGGATGGGGAAGAACCCTGAGCCCAATCACAGGGCCTCCACCTCACCCGCAGATACATGAGGAAATCAATAGAGAGAAGATCCTAGAACTCACCAACAAGATGATTGAGCTGCTGACTGAAGAGGTGACACTGCTGGTAATACTGGGACATTATACAGGAACGCTATGAAGGGATCTGGGTGATGACTGTATCATTGTGTTGTCAGGTTCCTATAAGGTGTCAGGATGTCACCGTCTATTTCTCCATGGAGGAGTGGGAGTATTTAGAAGGACACAAAGATCTGTACAAGGACGTCATGATGGATGATCACCGGCCCCTCACATCACCAGGTAATAGACATGACTAAATCCACTCGTCCTCTCATTATCTGTATATAAGTAATGAACTCAGTCACTGGATGTGTTTCCTACAGTTAGATCCAGTAAGATGACAACACCGGAGAGATGTCCCAGTCCTCTTCTTCCACAGCATGGTTTAGAAGAACATCACAATGTCCCACGGGATGATGATCAGGTAGATGGAGATAATGTCTCATGAAATGTTCTCTATGATCTGTAGAAAGGCTGTGAAAATCTTGTGTTCAGTATTAGGGTGGACACGGGCACTGCATCACTCACCCTACCACTGTCTGGTGGCCAAGCCGCAATGGTCCTTTTCTGACGCCCAGTAACAGGGCTGGCCGTTGGAGTTTTGTGTCCCCATTGGAAGCTGCAGCTATCATCTGGCTGCCAGGCCTCCTTTCCTGACCCATAAGCTGCGTGAGCACCCTGGCTCTTAAAGGGCCAGTGCACCTGTGCTCCACTCTTCAACAGCCAATGGCTGAAAACCTGTGGATACTTAAGGCACCTTTAACAAGGCTTCTCTTGCTTGCTAGATCCTGCAAAGATGCTATAATCTGTTTGTCTGTGTACTGACATCTGCCTGATTCCTGGATTCTGAATCTCTGCCGCCTGACCTGACTCGTGCCTGTTTACCATTCTGACCCTGTGCTGCCTGCCCTGACCTTTGGACTGATTATCAGATTAGCATAAACTCTGCCTGCCTTGACCTCCGTATATGCCAGAATGCCTTGACCTCCGCCTGCCATTGACCATGAGCTTTTCCTGATCTCTCTGTGCTTTGCACTTGTGTCTCTAACCCCTATGGGTCAGCAGCCAACCACAACGGGACTATTCCAAGACGTATCAGCTTGGTGGCTCCCCTGCAGCAAATGCCAGATCCCTGTATATGGAATAACGGGTGAAAAGCAGGGAACTGGCCAGGATAAGTCCCTCAGGACAACTCCAAAGTCAAACCAGTTGGTTGGCATGATTGATCTACGTCCACTGTCTGTAACAGTTTTATCCTTATATAATGAGAAAGGTGGAGATGGTAGGATTACAGCTGACCATAGACATTACATGTTGTCTGGATCATCTCATAATTTTCTGACTATGGATACTGCTGTTTGGAACAAACAGGTTGAAGTTGTACAGGAGACCTTCAGATATTTGGGTCAGATACCTCCTGCTGTCTTGTCAGTTTTGGTCATCATTCTAATTACTGATGTTTTTTGGTCATATAAAACCTTCAACATGACTTCAACCATCTGATAACTTTTACAATATTTCTTTCACAGCTTGTGAATCCGGGTGAAGAGCTCAACATTATATATATTACAGAGACACATGTGAGGGGTGCTGAGCAGATTCCAGAGGACATTCTTACAGATATCCACCCAGGTGAGTAGTAACCACTAAATAAGGCCTCTTGCACCCCGCCGTTGCCCGGCTATGGCCTTATTGCGGACCGCATACTTAAATGGGTTTGCAAATCTTGAGATGCGGTTCGGAACGGAACCCCACGGAAGCACTATGGAGTGCTTCCGTGGGGTTCCAATCTGTGCTTCCACAAAAAAAGAACATATTCTATCTTTTTGCGGAACGGACGGATCACGGACCCATTTAAGTTGATTGGGTCTGCATCTGTACCGGCCGCCGCAAGGTTGATGCCCATGCATTGGGGACCACAAATTGCGCTCCCCAATGCATGGAATGGAACCAATACGTTCGAGGGCAAGAGGCCTAAAACAGAGAAGACTCTACTCATTCAGACTCTACTCATTTTCTTAAGATCAATTTTCTAGCATTTTAGATGATACAACTTGCTGATCATTTATATTATGGACGTGAATATGGATACAAAATGTATCTATATGCACAAGGCCTGTTCCATTATCATCTGCTATAAGTATTTCAGAATTATTTGCCCACTTTTAAACTAAGGAACCATTAATTCCTTCAAAATAAGCCTAGTTTACATTTCAGTGTTTGGTGATCTGCAGTGACTGTCAGCCAAAACCCCATGCAGGTCAACAACACAGAAGTGGTGAAAATCTTTCCATTGTACCTTATCTCTTTGTAGGCTCCATTCCTGGTTTGACTAAATCAATGGCTGGTTTGCCTAATGGGCAAACATTTTCTGTATAGAATAATCTTTTTCTGTAGCTCGATCTAGGTGATCTACCATGGAACTGAGGATGGCAAACATGTTTTGCGAATTATACTATTGAGCATTCTTTTGTGTGCCCCATTTTCAGATATCCCAGTGGCCCCATAGTAGTGATGGCAGCCACAATTATTATTCATAAGGCTAGTGCATATGCTAGGCTATTAGTATTGGTGTTATTTTTCTATGTAGATAGTTTAGCCAATACTAGGAGTAGATTATCAAGGCAGGAAAGGTCTAAAGAACTTTTTTATACAAAGAAATAAAAAAATAAAAATTAAATACCAGCCTTACACTTGCTCTAAAGCCATGGCTTGTTTGAAAAAAAAAAAAAAACACTGCTCCTCCTCTCTGCCCTGTTTTATGGTAAAGTGCATGCAGCCATCAAGAAGTGTGTGACACATACACCACCTAATAGCACTGACTCATATGTTACTCATTATCTTATTCTCCACTGAGCCTTTCACTAGAAAAGAGTGGTGGTAGACACATTAAAACCTATGAAGATGCTGGCTTCAACCCAAAAGTGTGAAACTACAAGAGAACAGCCTGATGGCCTAACGTCATGATCTACTGGTCCTTGCTCGGAGGTCTACTGATAGCTAATGATCTGTTTTGCCATTAATATCTCAGTCGACAATTACATTTTGCTCCATTCTTTGCAAATTCAAAGGACATTTTCTACAGAAATATTATAAAATATAATAACAATATAAATTCTAAGGTTATATTATTTAAAATGGTAAAGTATGTTTTCTTTTTGACAGATGACTGTAACAGGAGCTCAGAACAACATCTGGTGTCTTCACATTTTAAAGCAGAAGATCATGTTGTCACACAAGATACCTGTGAAAAACATGCCATTATCACACATGTACCCTATGACATTCATAGCAAAAATCCATCATCTGATGCTATGAAACACACGGAAGAGAAGCCATTTTCATGTTCAGAATGTGGGAAATGTTTTGCTTCCAAAAAGACTCTTGTTATGCACCAGAGAATTCACACAGGAGAGAAGCCATATTCATGTTCAGAATGTGAGAGATGTTTTGCTTGGAAATCAGATTTCATTAGGCATAAGAGAAATCATACAGGGGAGAAGTTTTTATGTTCGTATTGCGGGAAATGTTTTAACCAGAAATCAGATCTTGTTATACATCAGAGATGCCACACTGGGTCGAAGCTATTTGCATGTACAGAATGTAATAAATGTTTTAACCAGAAATCAGATCTTGTTAGACATCAGAGAATTCACACAGGGGTAAAGCCATTTTCATGCCCAGAATGTGGGAAATGTTTTACTCAAAAATCAAGTCTTGATTACCATCAGAGAACTCACATAGGAGAGAAGCCATTTTCATGTTCAGAATGTGGGAAGTGTTTTACGTTAAAATCAATTCTTCTTAAACATGAGACACGTCACATGGGGGACAAGCCATTTTTATGTTCAGAATGTGGGAAAAATTATAGCTCTAAATCAGCTCTTCTCATTCATCAGAGAATTCACACAGGGGAGAAGCTATTTTCATGTTCTGAATGTGGGAAGTGTTTTACATTGAAATCAAATCTTCTTAAACATGAGAGACGTCACACAGGGGACAAGCCGTTTTTATGTTCAGAATGTGGGAAAAATTATAGTTCTAAATCAGCTCTTCTCATTCATCAAAGAATTCACACAGGGGAGAAGCCATTTTCATGTTTAGAATGTGGGAAATGTTTTAACAAGAAATCAAATCTTGTTACACATAAGAGAACTCATACAGGGGAGAAGCCATTCTCATGTTCAGAATGTGGGAAATGTTTTAACAGGAAATTACATCTCGTTACACATCAGAGAATTCACACAGGAGAGAAGCCATATTCATGTTCCGAATGTGGGAAATGTTTTACTTGGAAATCATATTTTGTTAAACATCAGAGGAGTCACACAGGGGAGAAGCCATGTTTATGTTCAGAATGTGGGAAATGTTTTACAAACAGATCAAATCTTTTGAAACATAGGCATATTCACACAGGGGTGAAACCACATTCATGTTCTGAATGTAGGAAATGTTTTACCCAAAAGTCAGCGCTTGTTATGCATCAAAGAACTCACACAGGGGAGAAGCCATTTTCATGTTTAGAATGTGGGAAATATTTTACTTCAAAATCAGCTTTTGTTAGACATCAGAAGATTCACACAGGGGAGAAGCCATATTCATGTTCTGAATGTAGGAAATGTTTTACCCAGAAGTCAGCGCTTATTACGCATCAAAGAACACACACAGGGGAGAAGCCATTTTCATGTTTAGAATGTGGGAAATGTTTTACTACAAAATCTGCTTTTGTTAGACATCGGAGGAGTCACACAGGGGAGAAGCCATTTTCATGTTCAGAATGTGGGAAATGTTTTACTTCGAAATCAAATCTTGTTACACATCAGATAATTCACACAGGAGAGAAGCCATATTCATGTTTAGAATGTGGAAAATGTTTTAACAGGAAATCAAATCTTGTTACACATCAGATAATTCACACAGGGGAGAAGCCATATTCATGTTCTTAATGCGGGAAATGTTTTAACTGGAAATCAAATTTTGTTAGACCAAGAGAATGTTCACAAGGAAAAAGCCATTTTTATCACATCTTTCTAAACATCAAAGAACTCACACAGGGGAGAAGCCATTTTCTTTCGTTAAACTAAAGAAAAATATCACTTACAGTCAAAGTAAAGTCATGTCACACAAACGAAAGAGAAATCAAGATTCATAAATGATGATTATGAAATGTATGTACTAATTACCAATCAATGTCTCTTATCCAAAAAGCAAAAATAATCCAGATAACTCACCTATATATCCACCATATGCAGAGAATATTTTACATTCATTTATTTAACTAAATATTAAAACTTGTTTCCAATTATTAAAAATATTTGCTTGAAAACTTGTATAATTGTGTTTGAAATTATCTTTTGTTATTTGTTTTATGTGTAAGGATTGCTCTCTCTGCCTGGGACAGCGATGACAGACTTCTCATCAAACGGGGTTTTCAAGCTCAAATTGTGTTTTATTATTCACATAGCACATCAAACTTCCAAGTCTGGCATTACTTGGCACGGTGAAGTCGTAGCTTCACATCACAACATGTTACAGCGACACAAATCAATAAATCCTTGCCCGGCTAGCCGCTCACTATAGAGGTTTTCCCTAATTCATCTCTAGCTCAGTGCTCACACTGCGGTATTCAGCTTCACTCAGCCATGAGGTCAGACAGCGACTAATGCAACCCATTGGGGTCTCGGTCTGCCAATCCTCCCAAATCTGACCAAGTGATGCCCTTCTTCTCAAGGCATCAACGGACCCTCCAAACTCAGGCCTTACTCAGCTTTTTGGCCCCCCAGCCCTCCTAGCTGGGACCACACAGAGCCTCTGCAGGCTTCCTTCTCTCCTCCCACAAACACACACTAAGGATTGCTTTTTCCCCTCGGTGATTATTGTAGCTGGCTAGGGGAATACTTGTGCTGGACTGTGGTTGTGGACTGAGAGAAATTCACAGCATGAAAAAATATATATAATTTGTAGGAAATCTAACTGTATATCACTGAATATTTATCCTACTAAAACTTAACTTTTATATTGATATAAATTTTAAATAAGTCCCACAATGAGAATTTAGATAGCTGCATATATACTATAAATTTGTGTATTTTAGCAGACATAAAGTATACAAACTTTCAAATTACACTTCTAGACTATGTAGTCACCACTCACGGTTTGAAGAAAGTTTAAGGAGATGTATCCAGCCGCAGCGGATAAACGAATTTGTGGTAGGGGGGTCCAGCAAGGTTCTATACGGAGCTCTTCACTGCAGTATGTACTGAAGAAAAACCGTAAAAAAATCACTATCTCTCCTGATAAACAGAGAGTGTGGTAACTGGGAGAAACTATGTCCCTAACCAACTAATACGGCCCTGCCTAAAAGCGGAGAGGTCTCCCGCCTAAATGCGGGAGAATCACCCCTTAGAGGAGCGACCCCACTTATCGGTGGCTGACCCTGTTACTCTGACCCTATAAAATACAAAACTCCCAAATGTCAGCAATATAGCACCAAAAATTATTTAGATGTTAATCCCCAAAAAATGGATATTAATCCCAACGCGTTTCCTCCGATAGAGTTGTCACCGGATTCATCAGGGGATGTCCAACAAAGAGATGCAAAAAATATATAAATATGGCACAATAGCCAATAGCACAATCGCTCTCTATAGATGGTCCAACTGAATAATGCAGTCCAGTCCAACTACCAACCTGTCTCCCAGTCCAAACAAATCCAGCCCATATAACTTAAACAAACCATCTCCAGCAAGCTATGCCTTGCTGAACCAAAACGCATCTCTGGATTTCTGCTACCTCACCCAACTAAACTGGAAACCGGGTGAGATTTACACCCCCTACACACCTCTACTGTACACTTCCCCACACATGTTATGTAGTTGCCTCAGAACCTATAAGGTTAAGGGAGAGCATTTTGTGTAAAAATAGTGATGTAAGAATTGAGCCATGGATCCCAGACTTTGTTGACTATGTTAGGGCACTTTCTGTTCTTAAAAACCATCATTTCATATTAAAAATATTACACTACTGGACAATGTTGGATTCTGGGGCAGCTGGAAATTGTATGGACATTAAGATTGGTTTGATCATCATATTGTCAACTTTTAAACCTAATCATGTGAAACTGTGCATCATGAAACTATAGAACTGCAGTTAATAGTTGATCCTGATAATCCTGAAAAGATTTGTTTTCACAAAATCTCCTCTCCAAAATTTCCAGTAATTCTTTGCTTTTCATAGCTTGGCATTCATAATCCATCCATAGATTGAAAGTTAAGAAACTAATTTTTCTTCTGAATACTGTCAATTCAATTGTCTCTGCAGAGTCCAAGAAATGTTACCAACTGTGGATTGGAGTGTTGATCCACTGTACCAACCACCCAGAAGTGGTAGGGTACTGACCCACGAGGATCAGGGATACCAGAGTGAAGTACCAGAGGAATCACGCTAACTCTTAGTCAGAAAGGTCTTTGGTCAAAGTCTAGGAAGGCAACTGTCAATAATCCACTAGGTAAACTGATTATAGCTCAGATAGCACAGCAAATCAGAATAACAGGACCTGTATTGATCAGGCAAAGAGTGAGAGAGACAAGCCGATATTTATAGGGGACTTGGTGAACAGCAGCTGCATAGCAACCCAAAGCAAAGAGAAAAAGGGTGTACAGTGCTGAACCGAAGGTGAGATACATTCAATTGAACATAGAGTGATTGGCAGACACAGGCCATAGTTCATACACTCCCCCCCCCCCCCCCCCCCCCCGGCCTACATCCCCTTATTGCTTCTCTTTTTTGGTCTGGAGTTTTGCAGACATTCCATTATATCTGGAATATTGGTTATAACAATCTGGTATATCAACTCTGTTCATATATGCTGAAGGCTTAGTCACAGGCTGAATCTGAAAAAAATGTATGGCAGCAGAGTCAGCCACTGGTACTCCAGAAGAAAAAGACACTTTATTCCAGAAATAATTTTACATAACACCCCTCACCAAGCTTCTCGATATGTTCAGACTTAGTTTGGGATTATGACACAGTCAGGGGACAGACAACTAAGAAATGTTGACAGTTCTCCTGCTCTCCTCTTGATGAGGATATCTGTACAGCAGACATATGTAAAAGGAGTATCTTGCGGATGTTGGGGTACAGGTTTATTCCTGACAGGCTGCATAGTAATCAAGCACTGGTAATGACAAGCAGAACGCCAGTGAAAAATCTGCCCAAAGTTCCAGTCGCGAACCAGTTTGTGTAGATGGAGCTAAAACTTTCCCAGCAGAAGTGGACAGGTAGACACAAGTAGGACATACAGGGAAATTTTTCTTAAAAAGGGATGCGCCCACTTGAAGCTCCAACAGCTCAGTGACGTACTAGAAGGTTTTAGAAAGAGCCTTTCCGATGACACAGGTCAGCATCAAGGGCTTCTTCTGGCTCTGGACAGGCATACAGTACTGGTTCGCCAAGACCTGATGCAGGAAGCTTCCTGTCGAGCCAAAGTCTATGAGGGCTGGAATGGTAAACTGTGTACCACTGTAGGACAGAGATACTGGCAAGGTCAACTTACTGGTCTTCATCTGGGCCATATCTCCTACGGTCCCTAGGTTTGGAAGTCTGTCCATGTGAGGACAAATGCAGACATAGTGTCCCTTGGTACCACAATACAGATGATCTTCTTCAGACAATTTGAGGCTATCCACTTGCATGGACTTCTTGGCCAGAGTAGAAGATGCAGAAGTCAGAGTTCTCTGCTGACAGACCCTCCCAGAATGCTTCCACCAGAGCCTCATCATTCAAGGTCAAGGCAGAGGACAGAGTGCAAAATTATATATGGTGTCCTGGCCATCGTGAGGTTGTCCTGATGAAGTTGCATAAGAAAGGAGGCGGCAGACAAGGTATGTCCTGGTTCACAAAAGTTGGTTAAGAACTATTGCAGGTCACTTGTCACAGGATTACCTGTCTCCTACAACGGATCATCTCAGACAAGGTCCTTGGCAGACAGAAGCAAAATTTCAAAGGCCACCTTGGTCTGTCTAAAGCAGGCATCTCAAACTGCAGCCCTCCAGCTGTTGCAAAACTACAACTATCAGCATGCCCAGACAGCCTACAGGTATCAGCCTACAGCAGGGCATTGTGGGAGTTGTAGTTTTACAACAGCTGGAGGGCCTCAGTTGCCTGGTCTAAAGGAAATGCCTGGTCTAAAGGAAACAGATGTCTGCCACAACACAGTTTAGGATTCCCATCACAGCTACATACACATCCCACAGTGACAGCTCTGCTACATACACATCATACAGAGACAGCTTTGCTACATACACATCACACAAAGACAGCTCCTCTACATAAGTAATAAAGTATTGAGGCACTCAGGTTGTTTTTTTGCAATTCAAGTGAGGTTTATTTCATAATCTCTGCATCATCCATTCGCCTGTGGTATATATAAGCGTCAACAACAGAATATTTCTGACCAGACGTTTCGGTCACGGTGGACCTTCATCAGTGGTCATGTTATCTGGAATAATATTGGATACATGTTCAAATGGGTTGTTCGGATGGCAGAGATGGCATACATAATCATAACAAAATTAATAAATATTAATAAGTAATGTTTCCATACACACAAATGCATTGGGAACACTACACACTCTATTCCAAATCAAACATTAAGAAAAATATATCAAATTTGTGTTGTTCCTCTAAAATTTTTTTAAGAAAAGTGAATATTAGACTTCAAAAAAAATAACAGTGTTTGTATTCTTCTTTACAAACTCAAACACTCACTATATAAACTGAAAAATGTTTGAAGATGTTGCTTTCCTTTGAATCACATAACTAATATTTAGTTGTATAACCACTGTTGTACATCTGTGGAGTCAACCAACTTCCGGCACCTGTGAACAGGTATTCCAGCCCAGGATGATTGGACTACATTCCACAGTTCTTCTCTATTTCTTGGTTTTGCCTCAGAAACCGCATTTTTTATGTCACCGCACACGTTTTTTATTGGATTGAGATCCGAGGATTGGGCTGGCCACTCCATAACGTCAATCTAGTACAGGCTGGACTTAGGACTGCAATCCTGGGGGGAGGCCTGGCATGACAGAGGCTTGGAGGGAGTGGAGCTGTTATGGAGTTAATTGGTAGGTAAGTGTGGGCGTTGCATTAGGTGGGGGGGGGGTTAAAGTTTTAAAAGGGGTGGGAAGAGAGGGAAAAGGGGCCATTTTGCAGGGACAGCGAATCTGCAGCAGCCCCATTGGCGATGGGTATGGAAAAGGGGCGGATGCCAATTCGGGTAACTGAGATGGTGCCCTTCCTAAATAGGTACCCTAATGTGGAGGTGGCAGAGTTTTTGTTGGGGGGTTTTAGGGAGGGTTTTCGGATTCCATTTCTTGAGGGCGAGTTTTGCGAAGGGAGAAAAAATGTGAAGTCAGCAAAGGGTGGTTACCGAAAAATTGCGGAAATAGGTGGTATTAGGTCGCATGGCAGGGCACTTTTAGGACCTGCCGATGCAGGCTCAGCGGGTGTCACCACTGGGGGTTGTGCCGAAGAGGGAGCCTAATAAATTTCGCCTTATCCATCACTTTTCATTTCCAATAGGGGGCTCGATAAACGACAGGATTGCGCCGGAGTTGTGTTCGGTGGTGTATACGTTGTTCGATGAGGCGGTTCGTTGGGTTCGGTCTTATGGGCAGGGAGCGTTGTTGGCTAAGGTGGATATTGAGGCGGCTTTTCGTCTTCTGCCAGTACAGCCGGATTGTCAGCACTTTTTGGGTTGTTTTTGGGACATGTATTTTGTGTTCCCCACAGTTGGTTCGGCGTGCCTGGTTTGGATCATAGGGCATTCCTATGCGTTCTGGGGAGCAGCATTGTGGGGCAGCAGTTAGGCCGAATGGAAGCAACTGGGTTTTCTGAGAGAGGTGGCAGTGATTCGCTGGTTGGGGATGAGAGGAATGCTGTGGAGTCGGGTTCTTCCAGAATTCCATAGATTTAGGTTAGATGTTGCCCCTGGGGTGTTGGTGTGACATGTGGGGGGGGGGGGTGCCGAAGGATATATTTTTTTTACTTTATTTATTAGATTTTTTCCATATGATACAAAGTTAAAAAATTATTTGACAGTGTTGAATCAGAGTACATCAGTACACCAATCTGCCAACATAACAGGTATACAGAATTGTGACACATTCAACAGACATTCACATGCAGAGCTAGTACATAGTCTGAACTCTTTTGGGGGAGCTCACAAGCTCCCTGTTCAATTCATATTACATTTGACTCAGATCTCCCACTGTCGATCCAAACTTATCACCCATCTCCCACCCCGTGATGATCATCTCGGTGGGCCTCACTGATGGTCGCTTCAGTCCCTCTCCCCCCACTCCACCCGGGGCGGCAATGACACTCATTCGGGGCGTACCGCATATTCCTCATATCTCTCAATCCTTGCCAAAAGAATTTTCAATTCCCTAATGTTGAGTGCTCTTTTTGATCCTCACTCTCTTGCAATAATGACTTTCTCCGCCATTAGGCCTCTTATCCAGACCCTTATTTTATCTTTTTCACTAATTAGTGATGGAAAGCAGCCTAAAATGGCCACTTCCGGTTTATATGGGAGGGATATTAAGGACTCTGCACTTAGAAATCCAAAGACCTCTCTCTAGTAAGATTGCATACTTGAACAGGTCCATATCATATAAATGTAATTAGCGGACTCTTCACTACATCTCCAGCATTTTGATTCTCATTCTTTATAGATCTTACTCAGCAATATTGGAGTCAGGTATATTCTGTGAATAATGTTAAAATAAATAATCCTAAAGTTACTAGAAATCATAGTATTTTTTATACAGACGTGGACAAAATTGTTGGTACCCTTTGGTCAATGAAAGAAAAAGTCACAATGGTCACAGAAATAACTTTAATCTGACAAAAGTAATAATAAATTAAAATTCTATAAATGTTAACCAATGAAAGTCAGACATTGTTTTTCAACCATGCTTCAACAGAATTATGTAAAAAAATAAACTCATGAAACAGGCATGGACAAAAATGATGGTACCCCTAGAAAACACAGAACATAATGTGACCAAAGGGACATGTTAATTCAAGGTGTGTCCACTAATTAGCATCACAGGTGTCTACAACCTTGTAATCAGCCATTGGGCCTATATATTTGGCTCCAGGTAATCACTGTGTTGTTTGGTGATATGGTGTGTACCACACTCGACATGGACCAGAGGAAGCAAAGGAAAGAGCTGTCTCAAGAGATCAGAAAGAAAATTATAGACAAGCATGTTAAAGGTAAAGGCTATAAGACCATCTCCAAGCAACTAGATGTTCCTGTGAGTACAGTTGCACATATTATTCATAAGTTTAAGATCCATGGGACTGTAGCCAACCTCCCTGGACGTGGCCGCAGGAGGAAAATTGATGACAAATCTAAGAGACGGATAATCCGAATGGTAACAAAAGAGCCTAGAAAGACTTCTAAAGAGATTCAAGGTGAACTTCATGCTCAAGGAACATCAGTGTCAGATCGCACCATCCGTCGTTGTTTGAGCCAAAGTGGACTACATGGGAGACGACCAAGGAGGACACCATTGTTGAAAACGAATCATAAAAAAGCAAGACTGGAATATGCCAAACTACATGTTGACAAGCCACAAAGCTTCTGGGAGAATGTCCTGTGGACAGATGAGACAAAAATCGAAGTTTTTGCCAAGGCACATCAGCTGTATGTTCACAGACGAAAAAATGAAGCATATCAAGAAAAGAACACTGTCCCTACTGTGAAACATGGAGGAGGCTCTGTTATGTTCTGGGGCTGCTTTGCTGCGTCTGGCACAGGGTGTCTTGAATCTGTGCAGGGTACAATGAAATCTCAAGACTATCAAGGAATTCTAGAGAGAAATGTACTAGCCAGTGTCAGAAAGCTTGGTCTCAGTCGCAGGTCATGGGTCTTGCAACAGGACAATGACCCAAAACACACCGCTAAAAACACCCAAGAATGGCTAAGAGGAAAAAATTGGACTATTCTAAAGTGGCCTTCTATGAGCCCTGACCTCAATCCTATTGAGCATCTTTGGAAGGAGCTGAAACATGCAGTCTGGAAAAGGCACCCTTCAAACCGGACACAACTGGAGCAGTTTGCTCATGAGGAGTGGGCCAAAATACCTGCTGAGAGGTGCAGATGTCTCATTGACAGTTACAGGAAGCGTTTGATTGCAGTGATTGCCTCAAAAGGTTGCGCAACAAAATATTAAGTTAGGGGTACCATCATTTTTGTCCATGCCTGTTTCATGAGTTTATTTTTTTACATAATTCTGTTGAAGCATGGTTGAAAAACAATGTCTGACTTTCATTGGTTAACATTTATAGAATTTTAATTTATTATTACTTTTGTCAGATTAAAGTTATTTCTGTGACCATTGTGACTTTTTCTTTCATTGACCAAAGGGTACCAACAATTTTGTCCACGTCTGTATATCTTCCCCATTCTATTGTGTTTAATCCTATTTTTTTTAAGCCCATTTTTCCTCGCTATTAAACAGTAGTGTTTTTCCCATTCCCTTCCTTATTATCCTATACACTCGAGAGATGGTCCCCCTTGTTGTCATGTGTTCGTGACAAAAATCTATAAATTCATGTGTTAAAGTATTCCCTATTTTGTGTAGCTTTAAATGCGTGTTTTAATTGGCAATACCGGTGCTGGCTCATTAAATCTATATTTATGCCAGCACATAATTCTTTTAGTGCTCTTATTGTCCCGTTTTTTACTAATTGTGATACAGTAGAAAATTGGTACCTGGAATTTTACTTTCCTTGAGTCCGAAGGCAGCACAGAATGGGTTAACGTCGACCTCTTTTGTTCATAGGACCGCCCACCTAGATTTAAATAATTAAATAATTAAACAGTCAAATAATTAATGCGTCTATAAGGTCTGGTGAATGCAACTGCTCCTTGTATTAAAAAATAGATCCAAACAGTTGCCGAACAAAAAATACTATTTATTTAGGGAGGGTAAGCCTGTGCTGCCTTCGGACTCAAGGAAAGTAAAATTCCAGGTACCAATTTTCTACTGTCCCTTATCGTCCTCGGCAGCACAGAATGGGATTTTTATAGATTCCAAAGGGGGGGATTATACCGAAACTGAACTTATAATGCCTGTGCCAAAGGCTGAGCTCCTGGACTCGATGTGGAGGCGATAATGTTTTGCGAAGGTGGAAGGAGTGGACCAGGAGGCTGCGCTGCAGATTTCTTGTATAGACACCTGCCCGTATTCCGCCCAGGAGGCTGCTGTCGATCTCGTGGAATGAGCCTTGATGGAAAGCGGTGGAGTTTCCCCCTCTAACAAGTAGGTTTCTGTGATCGTGTTCTTTATCCACCGGGCGAGTGAATCCTTGGATGGCGTTTGCCCTCTTCTCGGTCCAGAATAAAGCAGAAAAAGATTTTAGTCTATATGGAACTCTTCAGTTCTTCACAAATAGATTTCTACTGCTCTTTTCACATCCAGCATATGTAACTGCTCCTGTTCTTCATTAGCCGGATTTGGGAAGAATGTAGGCAAGAAGGTTTCCTTATTAATATTCATAGTAGAAGGAACCTTTGGTTGAAAAGAAGGCATAGTTCTAATCAATATCCCATCGGGAAGGATTCGTATATATGGATGTCTGGATGATAGAGCTCGTAGTTCCCCCAATCTTTTCGCCGAAGTAATGGCTACAAGAAATAGAACTTTGCAGGAGAGATATCTGATGTCCACCTGTTCCAACGGTTCAAAGGGTGGTTTTGTGAGTCCCCTTAGTACTAAGGATAAGTTCCACACAGGAAAGGGTTCATGAATCACCGGTCTTAGCCTCTTCAAGGCCTTGAAGAATCAGAGGATGGAACAGATATTTATTCTCTGTCAAGATATTAATGGCAGTCATCTGGGATTTTAACGTATTCGGCTTTAAGCCCATATCGAATCCTTCTTGAAGGAACTGAAGAATACTGGAGATGTTTATTTCCGTATATCCTTTCTCAGACAACCAAGACCGGAATTTTCTTAATACTTTGGCATATTTCACATTGGTAGAACGCTTGCGGGAATTCATTAGTGTGTCAATGACCGAAGCTGGTAGGCCCTCTTCCTCTAATCTGCTTCTCTCAACATCCAGGCAGTGAGGTGTAACCTGTCTAGGCTCTGATGATATAGACCCTGCTGGAGGAGAAGGTCGGGGGCTCTCGGAAGCTTCCAATAGTTCCCTTTGGACAGTTGGAGAAGAAGAGGAAACCATGACCTCCGGGGCCAAAATGGTGCTATTAGTATTACTTTGGGTCTTTCTACCGCAATCTTCTGTAGAACCCTCGGTATGAGGGGTGCTAGTGGAAATAGGTAGACAAATAGGCGACTCCAAGACATAGAGAAGGCGTCTACTACTGTCGGCCCGTCGTGTTTGCTCAGGGAACAGAACTTCTGGAGTTTCCGATTTTGTCTGGAGGCCATCAGATCCCAGGTTGGACAACCCCATCTGGTTATGATTTGATTGAAGTAAATCGGATTCAAACCCCACTCGCTCAGACTGACTGTAATCCGACTCATACGATCTGCTTGTATATTGTAACAGCCTCTTAGATGTGATTCTGCCCAGGTGAAAATCCGCTTGCATAATTTCATCAAGGACGGGCTCCTCGTTCCTCCCTATTTGTTCAGATAGAACACAGTGGAGAGGTTGTCTGAGCGAACCAGCACGGATTTTCCTTCCAGGAGAGTTTGAAAATGGATTAGCGATTTCAGAACAGCCTTCATTTCCTTGAAGTTCGAGGACTGTCGCAGATCCTGGGGAGACCATTTCCCTTGGATCCATCTGTTCTGCACATGAGCTCCCCAGCCTCTGGCTGAAGCATCCGTGCTCATTATTATCGGTGACAGATACTGAAATGATTTCCCTACTGTGAGCTTCTCCATCTGTAACCACCAGTTCAGACTCTGAATAACGGATGGCCTTAGGTTAAATCTTCTCTCCAAATCGTAATGACTGGTGCGTCTTGCCTGTATCATAGTCCATTGAAGGTCTCGCATATGGATCTTCGCCCAGGGGACCGCATCTATGGTAGAAGTCAGATGGCCCAAGGTCTTCATCACTCTGCGTATGGATGGCTTGTGAATGGACCTCAAGGTTTTCACTTCCTCTCTGATCTTCTGACTCTTGTCTGAAGGAAGAAAAACCTTCATGCAGCGGGTGTCTATCACCATCCCCAAGAATCTTTTTGACGTTGTTGGGGAGAGCTGAGATTTCTTCCAACTCATTATGAAACCGAAGGACTGGAGAGGCGAGATGACTGTACGGAGATGAAGTTGTAACTGTTCCTCCGTTGCTGCTGCCACTAGCCAGTCGTCCAAGTAAGGGTAGACTTGAATGGCCTGTAGGCGTAGATGCACTGCTGCCACCACTGATATCTTGGTAAAAATTCTGGGTGCGGACGTCAGCCCAAAGGGCAACGCTCTGAATTGAAAGTGCAGGATTTTTCCTGCTCTTCTGACGGCTACTCTTAGGAATTTCCTTGAGGAAGATCTAATGGGTACATGCAGATAGGCGTCCTCCAAGTCCAGGGAGGCCATGAACTGGTTTCGCTGAAGTGTGGACACCACCGATTTTAACGTTTCCATTTTTAAATGGATTTTTCTTAGATAATGATTTAGGTATCTGAGGTCTATAACGAGACGCCAATCCCAGGTTGCTTTTGGGACTAGAAACAATTTGGAGTAGACTCCCTTTTTTTCTTGACCTCTTGGCACCCGTTCTAAAGCTCCTTGGTCCTCCAGGTGATCTATACGAGGGTCTTCTCTCTGATACAGAAATCTGTTTCTTAGATGATGCAGAAATTCTAGCGAGTATCCGTCTCTTATTAGATCCAGAACCCATTTGTCTGTAGTGATTCTTTCCCAGTTGGTGTAGAAGTAGGATAAGCGACCTCCTACAGACTGGCTTTCGACGTCAGAAATCAGTCTTGGAGTTTTTACTGATGTGCTCCCTTCCTCTTGCTTTTTCAGAAGAACTGGGAAGGACTCTTCTGTCTGACCGGCCTCTGCTAGATCGCCCACGATAGCCTGTTCTGCGGTAAGGCTGCCTACTAAAGGGACGAAAATTCTTCGGACGATTCTTAGTCTTAAACTAAGGGAACTTCAGAGATTTTTCATCAGAATTAGATTCTAACAGCTTGTCTAGCTGAGAGCCAAACAGTTTCCCAGGCTCAAAGGGGTTGGTCTTAGAGGCAACATCTCCTGCCCATAGCTTGAGCCACAAGGTTCTTCTTATCGAATTTGAGAGAGCCATATCTTTAGCCAGAAATCTCAGCGAATCCACTGGAAAGTCGCACAAAAACTCAGCGGTCATTTTAAAGGACGGCAGTTGAAGAAGCAGGTCTTCTCTGGAGATTCCGTCCTCGATGTCCCTTCCTAGATGACTTAGCCAGATTCTGAGGGCTCGAGCCACTGGTACTGCTGCCATGGCTGCCTTACTTAACGTGGCCAAGTAAGAATGCAGTCTCTTTAACAAGTTATCTGCTTTTCTGTCCATCGGGTCCCTCAGCAGCGTGGAGTCATCTGCAGGAAAGAAGGACCTTTTAGCCAACCTTGTTACCGCAGGATCAACTCTGGCGGGGACTTCCCAGCTTGAGGACTCAGTGGAGTCGATCTTATAAACAGAACGGAATCTAGAGCCAGGATCCATTTTCTTTAGGGGACATTTACATTCTTTCTGGAATATGGAGTCCAGAACTGGATGGCTTGGAAGGACTGAAGCTTTTTTCTTTGGAAAATAGCAGAGACTCTCCATGTCCTGTGCAGCAACAGGGTCTTCTTTAGTTTCCATTATTCCTTTTACTTCCTTGATTAAGCGGTTTGCATCTTTCCTATCAAAAAGGAAATTTTCCTCTATATTAGAGACTTCCCAATCAGAGTCTGAATATTCACTCTCAGACTTCAGAGAATCGTCAGAGGATGAGGAGATAGGATCACTCTTTCTCTTTTTGGCCTTCTGTTTCTGCTTTGTCTTTGTCAGAAAAGACTTAAAGAGGTTCATTAGTCTTCTGGATTCTGCGTCAGACTCGTCTTCATGCTGAGTACAGGAAGCGCAGATATTGGACTGTGAATCCTCAGGTGAGGGCTGAAAACAAGAAATGCAGCGGGATTGCTTCTTCTTTGACCTTTTTGATCCAGCAGAAGGTCTATGAGAATGGACAGAATCAGCCGCATTACAGTTGTCACAGTAGTCATCTCGATGCTCATCAGGTAGGGACTGTTCACATGACAGGCAACATCTGTGTCTGTGCTTCTTAGACTTTTTTCTCCCTGAACCAGGAAGACTAGACATCTAGAACAGACAAAAAAACATACAATGAGCAATCCAGCAAGGTGACCTCTGTCAGAAGGGCCCCCAGCTGACACAATACCTTAATCTCACAGGAGCTTGGCTGCCAGGCACTTATGGCAGCTTGCTCCAGCCTGCATCCACCTTTAAATACTTGAATCTGGCACCCTGGACGCAGACCGGTGACGTCAGCCACTCCTGCGCTTTCCCCATTGGCTCCATATAGCGCGCGCTGAGAGATGACGTCAGACGCTACCAGAACCCGGAAGTGCGGCGGCGGCCTCCGATCCTAGGAGAGGCATGCTGAAGACGTCAATGCCGTGCGACGGGCGCACTCGTGCGAACAATCGGCAGGGCAGCAGCTATCAGACCGCAGTGGAGCCCTCCTGCCGGCGCGCACATCATGGATGCGGCATAGTGTCAGCGCCAAGGACACACCCGTGGCAATGCTGGACACTTGGCCTGGAGCCTGGGACACACCCCACGGCATAGGTGGCCGTGCTTCACCACACCAGAGAGGTGGGCAGATTCCTCAGAAATGAGGACATAAAGAAAAATACAAGGAGCAGTTGCATTCACCAGACCTTATAGACGCATTAATTATTTGATTGTTTAATTATTTAATTATTTAAATCTAGGTGGGCGGTCCTATGAAAAAAAAGAGGTCGACGTTAACCCATTCTGTGCTGCCGAGGACGATAAGGGAAATAGATAATACCATGATTTTCCCAGTATTTATAATCAGTGATTAGTTGAAATTCAACAATGTTGCTATTACACCACAAAGGTGAAAGATGCGAGGTATTCGAGATTCCTAATATTTTTTTAATCTTCTCCCAAGACAGATCCACCATTCGACATATTGGACATTTTTTCCCTTTTTTTAAAAAATAAATCCTGTCTCCAATATGCTAAATATACTATATTGTGGACCGCTGAAGCCCCGTTCCAGGTATTCTTTTATATTATTCCCCCCTTACTTTATCCACTGAACTTGAGAGGCTAAGTAGTATCCCTGAAAAAAAGGGACCGATAGTCCTCCATACTCTTCCGCTAGCCAGAGATATTTTTGTTTGAGTTTTACCCTTTTTCTTCCCCAGATTAAGTCATTCAACAGTCCTTCCAGATGATTGAAGAACCGGTCCTCTATCCAAACTGGACAAAATATACAAAATCTGGGAAGCAAAACCATTTTTATTAGTGCAATTCTATCCGCCTGACCAATTGATAGCTTCTGCCATGCACCAATTTTACTTTTTACATCTAGTCAGCAGGGGAGTGACGTTCAATCTCACAAAGTCTAATATGCTTGCACTCAGCTTTATACCCAGGTATTCCATAGATTCCGTAGTTTTTAATACCCTAATTCCTAGGGGGTTCGGTAGGTTTCCCTGGTCGAGTGGTAACAGTACTGACTTTGCCCAGTTGACTTTATATCCCGAAATATCACAAAACTTATTTATTAGTTCCATAAGATGAGACAGCTGCAATATTGGGTTCTCCAAGAAGATCAGAATGTCGTCTGCATACATACTTATCTTATCAGAGATCCCCTTCATACCAAAACCAGAGATCCTCTCATCTGATCTTATTTTAGCTGCCAATGGTTCTATAAATAAAGCAAACAATAGGGGAGAGAGGGGACATCCCTGTCTTGTTCCCCTATGCAGCTCTATTTGCTCAGACCATACTCCATTAATGTTGATTTTAGCTTTAGGATGTTTGTATAGGATCTGGACCCATTTGATAAAATATTTACCCATATTCATCCTATACATTACTTTCCAGAGATAATCCCACTCCACCCTGTCAAACGCCTTTTCGGCATCTAATGACAGGATGGAGCGGGAGCCACCCCCCTGCTCAATCTGCATATTCAAAAAGGCTCTACGTATACTAGATTGCACCAACCTCTTGGGTATAAATCCGGTTTGATCTGGTTGTATTAGCCTGTCAATAACTCCCTTTAGTCTGTTGGCTAATTTTTTTTGCGCAGATTTTATAATCTATATTTAAGAGAGAGATCAGGCGATACGCACCGACCTCTCTCTCATCCTTACCCTTTTTTTAAATGAGTGTAATCACTGCCTCAGAAAGAGATGCAGGGAGCTCACCTGTCTCATAGGTATTATTTAGAACCTGTAGTAACATTGGCAGGATTGTATCCCCATATTGGCGGTAGATTTCAAACGGGAGCCCGTCAGTCCCTGGGGAGGAATTTCCCCGAGTGGTCCTAACCGCCTCGAATAATTCTTTTAATTCTATAGATCGATTTAACATTTTACTCTCCTGCTCTGTTAATTCAGGGAGATTAATCCTCTCCAGGAACTTTTCGACATCTCCATCCTGCTGGTTTTTATTGTTTGTGTATAAGATATTATAGTACTTAACAAACATCCGCTCAATCTCCTCCGGGCACGTGGTAATCTTTCCATTTCCCAATTTGATATTTTTTCATTCTATTGATGTTTCTTTGGTTTTGGATCAAGGATGACAAAAGGTTTCCTGGTTTCCCTGCTTGAGAGAAATGTTTAGCTCCTGTAAAGAAAACCCTATGTTGTGCTTTTTCACATAGTTTTTATATTCCAATGTTGCCTCTTCAAATTGTAATTGCCCAGTAGTACCTATATTTTTAGCTAAGTCTCCCTGTAGGTTCTGAACCCTTTTTTTTAAAGCTAATTCTTTTGCTGCATATTCTTTCTTTTTCTAATTAATTTTGGCTATATACACCCCGCGCAAGAACGCTTTAAAAGAATCCCATACTATATGCATGGATGCTGATGGAGCGTTCAATTACCAAAATGCTCGGATCTCCCTTATTATATTTTCCTGATCCTTAACCAATTTAATCCAATGGAGATTTAATCTGAAACTCCTTGTTTTCTTTTTAACATTCCCCATTTTTATCGTAACTACTATTAGGGAGTGGTCCGATATCGTATGTATTTCATACTTCATTTTTATTACACATTCTAAGAGATCAGGATTAGCTAAAGCTAAATCTATTCTAGACATAACGGTATTCGCCCGACTGAAACAGGAAAATACTTTTTTTCCCCCCATATAGATATCGCCAAATGTCTATCAATGCCATTTCTCGGTAAATCCTTCTTAGCGATGTTAATTTTTCCTTATCTACTTTATAGGGATGGTCCTGAGAGTATCTATCCTCCTCCAAGTCCATGACATCATTAAAGTCTCCGGTTACCAGAACCAGACACCATGCTCTGGAACCAGTAAAGTCCGCCAAGTATGACATGACACACATGGAAAATGGAGGAGGGACATACACAAATGCCAATATACAGACAGTGCCATTCAGATAACAGTGCAAAAAAACAAATCTACCTCCTCTGTCAATTCTATGGGCTATTGGAATATAATCCATAGTTCTGTGGACATACACACTAACACCCCGGGAATATGTCGAACAGCAAGCATGGTAGTCATATTTTGCCCATTTCCTTTTCACATAGTTAATATTCTCATCTATAAGGTGTGTTTCTAAAAGGCATACTATTGCGGCAAGATGTCTTGCAATTACATCAAATATGACCACCCGCTTAGCTCTCTCGGCCATTCCACGTATATTCCATGTCAGTTTTCTATTCATATATTTTTATGCACAGTGATACAACCCTCAGAACCCGCCCGAAGGCGGGCAGAGAAGGGGGTAGAGAGAGAGAACAGACCACAGCGACCACCAAGATCCCATCTACCCACCCCAACCTTCCCACCACCCTATTACCCTCCCCCTCCCATCCTGGCCAAACTAACCAACCGTTCGCCAACCTCTTAACCTTCACCCCTCCATCCCACCTCCCCCTCCGGCCCCCTTTAGATATATTCTACTAATACCATATTTACTTGTTCACGAGCCTATCCCCCAATCATCCAGCCATTCTTGAACCTCTTCAGGGTGAGTGAAAAAATGTACTTGTGTCACGGGGTAGCGTCACGGGTAGGGATCGACTGATATTCATTTTTTAGGGCCGATACTGATAATTTGTGAACTTTCAGGCCGATAGCCGATAATTTATACCGATATTCTGGGAATTTTCATTTTTGAAAAAAAAAAAAATTCCCACAAATCTGCTGAAAATTTATGTTTATTGTTAATGTGTATTTTTTTTTGTAAATCTTTATTTTTCATTTATATTTATAATATTTTGGTGTTTTTATTTTTATTTTTGTAACTTTTTTTTAAACTAACTTTTAGCCCCCTTAGGGACTAGAACCCTTGTCCTATTCACCCTGATAGATCTCTATCAGGATGAATAGGAGCTCACGCTGTCCCTGCTGCTGTGTGCTTTGTGCACACAGCAGCATGGAGCTTATCATGGCAGCCAGGGCTTCAATAGCGTCCTGGCTGCCATGGTAACCGATCGGAGCCCCAGCATTACATTGCTGGGGCTCCTATCGGAGGAGCAGGGGAGAGGGGATCCTGTGGGGGGGCGCACTGCGACTGGGGTGGGGGGGCCCTATGCGCCACCACTGTTTAATACTGGGGGGGAGGGGGGGCGCACTGCGCCACCAATGCTTAATACTGGGGGGAGGAGGGGGGGCGCACTGCGCCACCAATGTCTAATACTGGGGGGCTTGGGAGGGCGCACTGCGCCACCAATGAAGCTTAATCTCTAATTTATTCATATACAGGAGGCGGGAGCTGGCTGCGCAGGATCACATAGCCGGCTCCCGGCCTCTATGACAAGTAGCTGCGATCCGCGGCACCTGAAGAGTTAACTACCGCAGATCGCAGCTACAGCTCATAGAGGCCGGGAGCCGGCTATGTGATCCTGCAGCTCCCGCCTCCTGTATATGAATGATTGAGAGATTAAGCTTCATTGGTGGCGCAGTGGCCATAGCTCCTCCCCTCCTCTTGTCCCCTGTCCTTTCATTGGCGGCAGCAGCAGCAGCACAGGGGGAGGAGACACTGCTCCTTCTCCCCTGTGCTGCTGCTGAGGGAACACGGAGAGCGCTGTCAGCAGCACGATCTGTGTTCCCCATACGCTATCGGTAAATCGGCAAAATAAATGCCGATACCGATAGCGTTCAAAATCCTGAATATCGGCCGATAATATCGGTATATCCGATAATCGGTCGATCCCTAGTCACGGGTATAAAGATAGAGCGGAGGTGCACCCCCTGAGCTGCCACCCGGTCCCCTGTCCCTGCCTACTTGCACCACCCGCCCTAGGTGACGGGGCGCAACTGGGCGACAGGGTCTGACCTGAGTAAGTGCAAGCAGAGAGATAGAGACAGCAGGGAAGTGGACAGCCAATGAGCGGTAGCACTAGAGCGGACAGAGAGGTGGAACAAGCAAGGTACCACCAAAAATGGAAGGGCGAAGCGGGTCAACTAGCCGGGGTCAGTCCAGGAGGTCACGTCAGTACAAGAGAAGAGGCAAAGACAAAATCCAAAAGCAAGCCGAGGTCAAAATCCGAGAGGCAGCGTCAAGGTTCAGGGAGCAGGCAGAAGAGGTGTCAGGAAGCAGATCATGGGTCAAATCCAAAGGTAAGCTAGATAACAATAATAATACACAGCCAAAGGGACCAAAATCACAGGCAACCTGTGGCCAGCAGGCTGCCTGTATTTATAGTGGGGAGTGAGGGCCATGTGACGTGGCCAGCGTCACATGACCGACAGACAAACAAGTCGAGCACCGAGTGATCAGCTCGGCGCTCAAAGCAGACCTAGAAGCAGGGAGCCTCCCAGCTAGCAAAGCCGCCCTGGGAACAAGGCTGAACACAGATAGAAGCTAAGCAGCAGGTCTGCGTCTGATGGGAGACCGAGTCCACCTTCAGCGCTCCGTTACAACTTGTTCCTGGTAAATCACTCTCAATTTAGTGGGTTAGAATAAAGAGTATTTAATCTTAGCGGCCGCCATTCTCTTCTTGACTTCCCTAAATTCTCCACGCTTAGCTTAGGTTGCCCTCGAGTAATCCGGATAGATTTGTATTTCCCTGCCATTATATTCTAAGGGCGGGAGATTTATTTTATTATTCATAATAATATCTCTATCCCGGGCATTCATTATTTTGGCCAAGATTACTCTTGGCGAGCTCCCAAACGGTGGCTGTTTATTTGGTATTCGGTGGGCTCTCTCTACCGAGAACCACGCAGAAAATTGATCCGCCCCAACCACTTCCAATAGCCATTGCTGGACAAACCCACTCAGATCATCTTTTTCAGCCCCTTCCGGGAACCCGACCGAGCGTATGTTTGCCCCTACGAGATCTATCCACCATTTCGATTACTCTTTCCTGTAATACTTTCTTTTCGGTCTCCATACCCTCCATTCTATTTTTTATCCGGTCCACCTCTCCCCTTAGTTCCCTAGTGACCACCTGAAGATCCTTAATTTTCTCACAGACTTTGTTCATCTCGTCCTTAATCAAAGACACAGCTACTTGTATTGTAGATATTTTTACTGACAGTTCTCCCAATGATACGCTCGACTGCTGTACCGCATTCAGGATATCTGTCAGGTTCTTATCCACCACTTCTATTTTCTCCTCTATTCGGACGTTCTTATCACTTTTCCCTTCTATTCTTTCACTAACTTCCTCTGTATTTTGTGAATCTATCGGGTCAGCTTTATTTTCTTTATTACCCTTCTGGTTTGTTCTGGTCTTAATATTGTGGTGATTTCAAAAATTTATCCATCTTTGAGATTGGGCTACCTCCACTTGCTCCCAAAGATTTCCTGTTTTGTACCTTCGGTGGCATTATACTATCAGAGAGTTACCCTGGGAGTATAGGGGGTGAGGAAGGAAAGGGGGAAAACAACCATAAAGCGTACATATATACAGTATATCAGCTTTTTCCTGACTTATCCAAATTGAGTCTCAACCACAAATACCGAGGTCGGCCAGGCGAGTCCAGAAAGTTTCCTTCCTGCGCACGCCGCACCGAGTCTCAGGTTATTATATTACACAGCTCCTCCACACAAGTATATACGCCTTACAGGCAGTCCGTGCCACAAAAAAGCATTATATATTGCGGCTATAATGGGATAAGATAGTCTCGTCTTGGTTGGTAACATAACATTGCTGAGTGAAAGTTCCGCAGACAGCCAAAGACATTTCCAAGGTGTAGGTCTTTAGTAGATTTCCAGTGTATTAGTACATTGGCGTTATCCTACCAGAGCACTCACTCTTCAATTCACCACTGCTCCGCAAGGCCACAGCCCAATCTAGAACCCCTGAGCCACAGAGAAGGGGGCGGCTAATTCGCCTAATGTGAATGTAGATAAACACAAAGGGAGGCAACCTCACTGTTAAACAACAATGGATCCAGTGACAGTCCCTCTAACTTGTGTATATCTGTCACAAGGGTGTCAAGAGCCACGTCTGACTCCGTTATACCCAGGGTCAGGAAGTCGCAGCGGGTGGCTGCGCGCTCTATGTCTAAAGATCACGTTGTTTCTTAGTGATTGTTTTCTGTGTTTGCCTTGCAATCCTTTTTGTCTCACTCAGGGATCCGTAGCTTCTCCTCCTCAGCTGTTTCTTGTCTGCCACTCCCAACCTCCTTATATTCTCCTCTCACACTTCTCTAGTTGCCAGTTATAGAGCTTCCTGCCTGGACTTCTATACTGACCCACTGGAGCTGTGAATCCTGGTTGTTGTTCCAGAGTGCTACCCTCCGGATCCCTGTTGGGCTTTTTGTTGTCTCCTGTTGTCGCCCACCTGGGATTATATGTTGAGTCTGTATTGTCTGTCCTCCCCTTGGTGTTTTCCTTTAGCCCAGCGGTTGCTATGGGTAACCAGGTTGTTACAGAACCCAAGGTTGTTCTTCCTGACAGATTTTCTGGGGGAAGGGACAAATTTGTGACGTTCCGTGAGGCCTGCAAATTATATTTTAAGCTGCGCCCTTACTCCTCAGGTAATGAAGAACAGCGGGATTGTTATTTCCCTGCTTCAGGGGGACCCGCAATCCTGGGCGTTCTCGTTACCCCCTGGTTCCCAGGCTCTCCGGTCAGTGGAGGGATTTTTTGGGGCTTTGGGTCTCATATATGATGACCCTGACCGAGTCGCCCTGGCTGAGTCGAAGTTACGGAGACTCCTACAGGGAGATCGGCCAGCAGAGGAATATTGCTCAGAGTTCCGTAGGTGGGCTACGGATACTCAGTGGAACGACCCGGCTCTCAGGAGTCAGTTCTGCTCTGGGTTATCTGAAAGGGTTAAGGATGCGCTGGCGCTGTATGAGACCCCCCTTTCCCTTGATGCTGTTATGTCCCTCTCTATCAGAATAGATAGACGTCTTAGGGAGAGATCGAAAATTCCTGAGCAATTGGTAACCTCTCCCAAGCAGCAGTTAGTCTGTACTGACTTAGATGAGCCTATGCAGCTAGGAGGAACTTCTCGTCAGGTCCGTCCTCCTGAGGTTCGCCGTAGGTGGGGGGCTTGTTTTTTCTGTGGGGGGAGGGGTCATTTCATTAATGTCTGTCCCTCCTTTCTCAAAAACAAAAGACCGTCGGAAAACTACTAACCCCAGGCTGTGCGGAGGATGTCAGCCGGGGGGTATACGTTTCCTCCATACGAACATCTCAATTTGTGTTGCCAGCGGTTATTGTTTTTGGTGTTAAGACGGAGTCTATTTCTTTTTTTCTAGACAGTGGAGCAGGGGTAAATTTGATAGATGCCCATTTTGCCCGCACTATGGGTTTGTCTCTCTGTACACTGCAGAGACCTATTCCCATATTCGCTATTGATTCTGCTCCTCTGTCTCAGAGAAACCTCACTCACATTGTCCATAACTTACACCTTCGGGTAGGGGACCACCATAATGAGTGTCTTTCATGTTACGTTCTGGAGGGCCTTCCCTCTCCTGTGGTATTGGGTCTTCCCTGGTTGGTAGCGCACAATCCAGTGGTGGATTGGCAGGCCAGGGAGATATTGGAGTGGAGTGAGCATTGCAGAGAGAATTGCTTAAATAACAATTGCTTAATCGCCTCCATAGCTTCCCTACCTACATTTATTTCGGACTTTGAGGACGTTTTTTCTGAAAAGGGTTGTCAGAAGCTACCACCTCATCGTCCTTATGATTGCCCGGTTAACCTGATTCCCGGTGCAAAATTACCCAAGTCCAGGTTGTATAATCTTTCGGGTCCCGAGAGACAAGCCATGAAAGATTATATCTCCGAGAGTCTGGCTAAGGGACACATCAGACCCTCTTCTTCACCCGTGGCTGCAGGGTTTTTCTTTGTTAAAAAGAAAGATGGGGGCCTGCGTCCTTGCCTAGATTTCCGTGAGCTAAACCGGATAACCATCCGAGACCCATACCCTCTTCCTCTCATTCCTGACCTTTTTAATCAGATTGCGGGTGCTAGGTGGTTCTCCAAACTTGATCTTAGGGGGGCCTACAATCTGATTCGTATCAAGGAAGGGGATGAGTGGAAGACAGCTTTTAACACCCCTGAGGGGCATTATGAAAATTTAGTCATGCCTTTCGGTCTGACCAATGCCCCTGCTGTCTTCCAACATTTCGTTAATGATATTTTTAGTCATCTCATCGGCAGGTTTGTAGTCATATACCTAGATGATATCTTAATTTATTCGGCTGATCTGAAAACACATGAAGTACATGTCAGGCAAGTACTGCAGGTCCTACAGACGAATAAATTATATGCGAAAATTGAAAAATGTGTCTTCGCCGTTCAGGAAATACAGTTCCTGGGATATCTATTATCTGCTTCAGGTTTCCGTATGGATCCTAGGAAGGTCCAGGCAATTTTAGATTGGGATCTTCCTGAGAACCTTAAATCTCTACAACGGTTTTTGGGTTTCGCAAATTTCTATAGAAAGTTCATTAAAAATTATTCAGTGATCGTTAAACTAACATAACAAAAATAGATACAGGTGCACTATGCGGTCTTACTAAGCCTCATACTGATGTAAAATTGAGAATTAGCCAACATATCCTGCTTGGAGGACATGTCTGAGCCCGAGCACCACGCCAAGGTTTCTCAAGTAGCTCGGGAACCTAACGCTAAACCTACCTGGGCCGTATGGGCAATACCAGGAGCCAGTGGGCGAATTACAGGTGCGTAAGGTCCGACTCAAAGCAATCTCCCAGTAACCTCCAGCATGTGACCATGCATACAATGGGAGGAGGCAGAGAGCTCTGAGCCCCACCCAAGACTGGCTGATATAGCCCAGGCCTCACATGTGCACCAGAATGCTGCCTGTGGATGGAAATAAAGGCACATTCAGACTAGGAGTTTCTACACCTCCAAAAATTCAGAATACAAACTACAAATTGGTGTGGTATTAAAAAGCAGGAAGTGCTCAACCCCATATGCAGTGGTGCATCTATACTGGGGGGGCAGATCCTGCACTTGTGGCCCGTTGCTAATGGCAATCCCCAGCAAAAATGCATACAATGGAGGATGCCTGCAGCGGACCACAAGTACCACAATGGACATCCTACACAGGATAGCAATTGTGTGGATGTGATAAACAGTCAAAATAACATAACAAAAATAGATACAGGTGCACTATGCGGTCTTACTAACCCTCATACTGATGTAAAATTGAGAATTAGCCAACATATCCTGCTTGGAGGACATGTCTGAGCCCGAGCACCACGCCAAGGTTTCTCAAGTAGCTCGGGAACCTAACGCTAAACCTACCTGGGCCGTATGGGCAATACCAGGAGCCAGTGGGCGAATTACAGGTGCGTAAGGTCCGACTCAAAGCAATCTCCCAGTAACCTCCAGCATGTGACCATGCATACAATGGGAGGAGGCAGAGAGCTCTGAGCCCCACCCAAGACTGGCTGATATAGCCCAGGCCTCACATGTGCACCAGAATGCTGCCTGTGGATGGAAATAAAGGCACATTCAGACTAGGAGTTTCTACACCTCCAAAAATTCAGAATACAAACTACAAATTGGTGTAGTATTAAAAAGCAGGAAGTGCTCAACCCCATATGCAGTGATCGTTAAACCCCTTACTGACATGACTAGGAAGGGGACTGATTTTTCTAAATGGTCTGACGCCGCTAAAATTGCATTTTCCTCTCTAAAAGAGAGATTTACCTCGGCACCTGTTCTAATTCAACCTGATGTCTCCCAGCCTTTTATTGTTGAAGTAGATGCGTCAGAGGTGGGAGTGGGGGCTGTATTGTCTCAGGGTCCGTCTCCTGGCAAATGGCGTCCTTGCGCTTTCTTTTCCAAAAAGTTATCTACTGCAGAAAAGAACTATGATATTGGAAATAGGGAACTGTTGGCGATTAAACTGGCGTTTGAAGAGTGGCGTCACTTCTTAGAGGGAGCAATCCACCCCGTCACGGTGATTACGGATCACAAAAACCTTCTGTACCTAGAATCGGCTAAGCGTCTCACCCCTAGACAAGCTAGGTGGTCGCTATTCTTTACCAGATTTAACTTTGTAATCACCTATCGTCCTGGGGCAAAAAATACCAAGGCAGACGCATTATCTCGTAGTTTCCCTGGAGGGGGTAATGTTAGTGATCCGGTACCTATTTTACAAAGAGGAGTGGTTGTCTCTGCTGTACACTCTGTTCTAGAGGGAAAGGTGTTAGAGGCCCAGGGGGACGCCCCGGCCTCTTGCCCCTCAGAGAAATTGTTTGTACCGTTAAACCTGCGTCTTGAATTATTAAAGGAACATCATAATTCGGCACTTGCTGGGCACCCGGGTAGTAGAGCAACCTTGGAGCTATTGTCTCGTCGTTTTTGGTGGCCAAGGTTGCGTCAGGATGTAATGGATTTCGTGTCTACTTGTTCTACTTGTGCACGCGCGAAAGTCTCTCATACACGTCCAGCAGGGTCTTTATTGCCACTTTTCATCCCCAATAGGCCATGGACACATCTGTCAATGGATTTCATCACTGACTTACCGTTGTCTGCGGGTAAAACAGTTATCTTGGTAGTAGTAGACAGGTTTAGCAAAATGGTACACTTTATTGCGCTACCCGCACTTCCTAATGCTAAGACTCTTGCTCAGGTGTTTATCAGTGAAATCGTGAAGCTTCACGGGGTCCCTTCCGATGTGGTTTCGGATCGGGGAACCCAGTTTATTTCTAAGTTTTGTAAAGCTTTTTGTTCCCGTTTGGGGGTACACTTGTCCTTTTCCTCAGCTTTCCATCCTCAGTCGAATGGACAGACTGAGCGTACCAACCAAAACCTAGAAACATATTTAAGGTGTTTTGTGTCTGAAAACCAAGAGGTGTGGTCATCATATTTACCGTTAGCCGAGTTTGCCATAAATAATCGCTGTCAGGAATCCACTGGCAAGTCACCATTTCTTGGTGCATACGGTTTTCATCCCCAATTTTGTACTTTCAAAGAGGGGGGGTCTTCTGGGGTTCCCGAAGAGGAACGGTTTTCTTCATCTCTTTCATTGGTATGGCAGAAGGTGCAAGCTAACTTGAAAAATATGAGTGGTAAATATAAATGCATGGCTGATAAGAAACGGTGGCCAGGACCGGACCTAGGAGTGAATGACTATGTGTGGTTGTCTACTAGGAATATTAAGTTGAAGGTTCCCTCTTGGAAACTGGGCCCTAGGTTCATTGGTCCTTATAAAATAGTAGCCGTCATTAACCCTGTGGCTTTTCGCCTGGAGCTACCTCAGACTTTTAAGATCCATAACGTCTTCCATAAGTCGTTACTCAAGAAGTATGTTCCACCTCTAGAACCATCACCGCTGCCACCTCCTCCTGTTATTGTGGATGGTAATCTGGAGTTTCAAATATCCAGAATTGTTGATTCTCGTCGGGTCCGCCGCTCTCTTCAGTATCTGGTGCATTGGAGGGGTTACGGTCCCGAGGAAAGAATGTGGGTTCCAGCGTCAGAGGTAAACGCCAACAGGTTAATTCAGGCTTTCCATGCCTCTCATCCTGAGAGACCTGGTCCTGAGTGTCCGGAGGCCCCTCGTGAAAGGGGGGGGTACTCTATGTCTAAAGATCACGTTGTTTCTTAGTGATTGTTTTCTGTGTTTGCCTTGCAATCCTTTTTGTCTCACTCAGGGATCCGTAGCTTCTCCTCCTCAGCTGTTTCTTGTCTGCCACTCCCAACCTCCTTATATTCTCCTCTCACACTTCTCTAGTTGCCAGTTATAGAGCTTCCTGCCTGGACTTCTATACTGACCCACTGGAGCTGTGAATCCTGGTTGTTGTTCCAGAGTGCTACCCTCCGGATCCCTGTTGGGCTTTTTGTTGTCTCCTGTTGTCGCCCACCTGGGATTATATGTTGAGTCTGTATTGTCTGTCCTCCCCTTGGTGTTTTCCTTTAGAGCTAGTGGTGCGGACTAGTGTTCCCACCGCCCTGTTCACTATCTAGGGCTCATCTTAGGGAAAGCCAGGGTTTTAGGCACGTGATCGAGGAACTCGTCTAGGGACGTCAGGGCAGCCAGGTGCCAGCCGCAAGGTGAGTCAGGGGTCACCACCTTCCCTCTCACTTGGGCAGGGCCTTCCTCTTTCCCTCCCTCTGTGTCACGTATGTGATAGTCACGCCGATCGTGATAATATCCAAACTGCAACCCCATTTAGGGGAGATCTCATACACCAAAGGATTATTCACTTGGACCAAACAGTTCGTTCATAACTTCATTAGAACTTTAAAAGGGGCAATACCCCAAAAACAAAATGCACCAGAGCCAGTGTATTCATCTCCCTATTAAAAAAACAGGTGCAGGTGCAGTAAAGGGTGTAGATGTCCGGATCTCTATAACACCACTAAATTCAGGCACGGATATCTATCAGTCTGTTCCATCCGACCACCCCACATGTTGAAACCTTTAGCCGCATTCCCTCGTATAAGAAGACCACCACGGAACATCCGCGCACCCCCACAAACTTCCTCTTCCCAGTCCATGATGATTGCAATCAAGGTGAAAGGGGGGGACGCGGGACCAGAGCTGAGGCGGCAAGTAACCACACTTGCAGGAGGACGGCAGCCAGGAGCACAGGCAGACCGGAGGTATAATAGAGATACCCACCAGGCAGGAGAGAGGCATCCAAACGCCACACGCGGTAACAAGACCGCAGGGAGAGCAGCACAAAGAAATCGGCAGGGAACCAGCGCTCACATCACACAGGACACCGCGTTCCAGGAGCCGGGTAAGGGGAGGGGAGCGGGAGGGGAGCGGGAGGAGCCGCGGCACGCCTACGCAATTTCGGCATGCCGCATAGACCCCATCACAAAGGATATTAAATTTGATTTTTTGAGGTTGTGGGCTCAGTTTCCAGGTTTGGTGAGAGTCTGGTCAGACATGGTGCCGCGGAGACAGTGGAGGGATGCCAGGTCAGTGAAGAGGGTCAACAAATCCAGGATTAAAGTTAATAGGGCGGTAGGTCATTTTGTGGTGAGGAATGGCGGTCTTGCGGTGCGTCATAGGGAGTTGGAAGCGGGAGAGGGGGCGTTTTGGAGGGGGGATGGCTTACACTTGAACGGGGTGGGGATTGATTTATGGTGTTCGGCTTTGCAGGACAGGTTTGAGTTAACTTTTTGGGTATGGCGGTATGCAAGGAGGTGAGGTGTCACCACCTTGGGTCATGGGCGGTGGTGGGTCCTTGGAGTTGGTGGTTATGGTGGATCTGGCATGGTGGGGAGGGAGCCAAGTGGGCTCTGAACTCCCCAGGTACTGGAATTTGGGGCGTGATATGGCAGGTATCTGCCCATGTTTGTTGCCTATGGTTACCGTTTTTCTGCCTCTGAGCTGGCCTTTATCGGCTAGAGGTAATTCAATTTAATTGAGGGGCGGGCAGTTACCCGTGAGGTTTGCGGGGCTCCAAGGACCCTCCCCGAGTTTTATGTGTTTCTTGGGAGGGCCTTCAGGTGGGAAGGCCTTTGGGGTTGGTTATTTATTGTATGTTTGTTATTTAATAAAATGTCTGCTGTGGCCAATAAAATCCACCTGAGGTGTTGTGTCTTTATTTGGTTGGGAATGGGGGGGATATAGGGGAGAACGACTCGACAGTATGCTTGTCGTGTTGGTCTGGAACCAAGATGTTGCACGTTTACTGGTGTGTTTGGGGTCGTTGTCTTGATGGAACACCCATTTCAAGGGCCTTTCCTCTTCAGCATAAGGCAGCATGACCTCTTCAAGTATTCTGATGTATTCACACTGATCCATGATCCCTGGTATGTGATAAATAGGCCCAACACCGTAGTATGAGAAACATCCCCATATCATGATGCTTGTGCCACCTAGTGATGAGCGGCAGGGGTCATGATCGAATTCGTGATATTTTTCAAATATTTTGTAGAATATTCGTCGAATATTTGCGAATTCGAATATTCATTATATTCTACATTTATTTATTTTTTTACTCAAAAATCGGCTAGGTAATGATTGCGTAATATGCGAATATTAAGAGATGAATACAGGGGTGGGTCAAAAACTAATATATAGCACTATAGAATATAGTGGGCCAATGAGTCATTGGCCCACAAGCAAGAAGCAGGGAGGAATCCCGTGTTCAGATGGAAAAAATGACGAATATTCGATATAACGAATATATAGCACTATATTCTAAATATTCGTGAATTCTCGAAGTGGCGATATTCGAGAAATAAAATCGCTTTTTGAATATTCGTGCTCAACACTAGTGCCACCATGCTTCACTGTCTTCACAGTGTACTGTGGCTTGAATTCAGTGTTTGGGGTTTGTCTGACAAACTGGCCCCGCCACTAGACCTGAAAAGAACAATTTTACTTTCATCGGTCCACAAAATGTTGCGTCATTACTCTTTAGGCCGTCAATGTGCTCTTTGGCAAATTGTAACCTCTTCAGCACATGTCTTTTTTTCAACAGTGGGACTTCAACGGGGGCTTCTTGCAGATAACTCGGCTTCTTCTATCCATTCGAATGGTAGTTTTTCGCTTTCTTCTACGTCTTTCAGGTTTTGGTTGCCATTTTAAATCATTTGCGATAGTTTTAGCTGAGCAGCCTATCATTGTCTGCACTTCTTTATATTTTTTCCCCTCTCCAATCAACTTTTTAATTTGTTCTTCTGAACAATGTCTGGAACAACCCATTTTCCTCAGAATTTCAGAGAGAAATGCACAGTTACCAGCGTGTACAACATTTGCTGACTTCCTTCCATAAATAAGGGCAATAATTGCCACCTGTTTTTTAAAGAATGAATGACCTCACTCATTAAACTACACTGCTAATATTTTGAACATATGCCCCTTTCAATTAGTGATTCAATTACACAGAATCAGCAGCATGCAGGTCATGACTGTTGGGTCTGTTGTGTTTCTATTACTCTACTACACCTGCTAGCAAATTATTTGCCATCTAGAAATATAATTTCTACCAAAAACAGTGATTGATCAGGTTAGTGATGTCTGACTGCTATTATTTTGAACACAACTGTACACATCACACGGAGACAGCTCTGCTACATACACATCACACAGACAGCTCCGCTACATACACATCACACAGAGACAGCTTCGCTACATACACTTCACACAGAGACAGCTCCGCTACATACACATCACACAGAGACAGCTCCGCTACATACAAGTCACACAGAGACAGCTCCGCTACATACACATCACACAGAGACAGCTCCGCTACATACACATCACACAGAGACAGCTCCGCTACATACACATCACACAGAGACAGCTCTGCTACATACACATCACACAGAGACAGCTCTGCTACATACACATCACACAGAAACAGCTCTGCTGCATACACGTCACACAGAGACAGCTCTGCTACATACACGTCACACAGAGACAGCTCCGCTACATACACATCACACAGAAACAGCTCCGCTACATACACGTCACACAGAGACAGCTCCGCTACATACACATCACACAGAGACAGCTCCGCTACATACACGTCACACAGAGACAGCTCCGCTACATACACATCACACAGAGACAGCTCCTCTACATACACATCACACAGAGACAGCTCCGCTACATACACATCACACAGACAGCTCTGCTACATACACGTCACACAGAGACAGCTCCGCTACATACACATCACACAGAAACAGCTTTGCTGCATACACACAGGTCAATAGTAACCAATTAAGTTCCACCTTTCTCTAAAAGCTCTGGAAAATGAAAGGTGAAATCTGATTGGTTGCTATGGGCAACTAGGCCAGTTTGCCTTTACACCAGTTTTGATAAATCTCCCCTATAAACTTCAGGTCGTCCAGCACCATCACAACCAGAATCTGGTCATGTGATCCCCTGACTCCTCCCTCACATGATCTCATGGTCATGACATCATCACAGGTCCTTTACCTCCTCCAGCAGCACAGCTTTGGGCCTGGCCCCTCCCACACATGGTCACATGGTCATGACATCATGAAAGGTCCTTTACCTCCTCCAATAGTATAGCTTTGGGCCTGACTCCTCCCACACATGGTCACATGGTCATGATATCATGAAAGGTCCTTTACGCCCACTAGTCTCCTCCCTCCCCCATAGATGTAGTGTCCAGCGGTGCAGGTGGAGGTATGTGGGAGCCTGAGAAGGAGGTTCCTACCCTTCAGAAAGGATACTTTAAAGGGACTCTGTCATCAGTTGTGCCTTATAAGCTAAACATATGGCCATGTCGGTGCTAATAACATGAATCCTAAACTGCCCTTATTAAACCTGCTTGTGGCTCTATTAGCGCAAAAAACAGGTTTTAATAAGCTGTCACTCGCCGCGGACTCCTGGCAGCGGCTTCGTTGAGCGAAGTGCGCATGCGCCGGATCTGGCAGAGGGACGGGTGGATTGAGGAGGCGGCGCTGAGGTGAGGCAGGCGGCGCTGGGCACCAGATGGCGAGGGGTGCAGGCGGGCACCCTGGATTAACGCAAAACCCCTTGGGCACCTTAGGTAGGTGAGTGACAGCTTATAAAAACCTGTTTTTTGGGCTAATAGAGCCACAAGCAGGTTTAATAAGGGCAGTTTAGGATTCGTGTTATTAGCACCGACATGGCCATATGTTTAGCTTATAGGGCACAAATCTGATGACAGAGTCCCTTTAAAGTATCCTTTCTGAAGGGTAGGAACCTCCTTCTCAGGCTCCGTGTGAGTCTCCCATCTTCTTCAGCAGCAACCCCCGGAGAGTGAGAGTGAGAAGACAACCCCCCGGTCTGTCTCTGTCAGTCATTTATACCATAGATACAGGTGTGTCTTACTAATGTATGTGCCTCTACATGGTCATATATGGAGACTTCCCATACAGACCTCCCATCACTATAGATGATGTCAGTGTGTAGTGTAATAAATCCTTTATATTAAATACCAATTAATTTTATATCACATATTATTTAACATTTCCCCCTCTTGAGGGTGAGATATTTCTTTTCGAACCCACAAAATCAAATTTTTACAATTATCCTGGACTCTTCTTTTCTTCTTTATAAATTAATTGTCCTTAAAATATTTAACAAAAAATATTATTATTTGCTGAACATATGGTAAACGGTGCTTGAATACCAATGAAGTGGATTTAACCTGTTACGGACACAGGGCGTACAGGTATGCCCTGATGTCCTGGTACTGAAGAACACAGGGCGTACCTGTACGCCCTGTGTATTTCCGATCACCGGCGGGCGGTGGTTGGAACCCAGTGCCTTCTCAAATCATTGAGCAGGCACCAGGGGTCAATGCGCCAGGGGGTCCTGTGACCCCCCCGTGTAGGCGATCGCAGCAAACCACAGGTCAATTCAGACCTACGGTTTGATGCATTTCTGGGTTATTCGGGTCTCTGAAGACCCGATAACCCGGAACAGGATGTTGATCGGTGGTGTGATAATACACCACCAATCACCATGCTGCGATCCTGAGAGGTGATGTGACATCACCTCTAAGGATCAGCTCTGATTGTCCGGCTGCAGGAGGTTCAAACTAGAGCAGCTCTCCCCTCCTCCTCCTTTTCAGTCCGGGAGCATAGATCTCCAGCCAGCACCCCCATCTGTGCAATCAGATACTTAGGGAAAGGTTGGGTTAGGCAGGGATATAAAGGGAAAGTTAGTGGAAGTAAAAAAAAAAAAACTGTTTGTGATTGCATTACCTTAACCACCTCCCGACCGCCTAACGCACCGATGCGTCCGGGAGATGGTTGATTTATTCCTCCTGGACGCATCGGCGCGTCATCTCGCGAGACGCGAGATTTCGTCACAGCCGGCCCGCGCATGCGCATCGCGGGCCGGCATTTAGTCGAGAAGTATTTCGTCAGCAACCTGCCGGCCAATGATCGCGGCTGGCAGGTTGCTGATTTTTAACAAAACCAATCAGAGGCCATATATCAGATCATATTTGTAAATATGATCTGTTATATGGCTGGCCTGCTCCTCTGCTGGTTCTTTTCGGCGGTTGGATCCAGCAGAGGAGCAGGCTACACAGTGAGTACACCAAACACCACACACTAGCCCCAGATCACCCCCCTGAACCCCTATTAACCCTTTGATCGCCCCTGTCAATCACTAGTGAAAGGAAAAAAGTGATCAGTGCAAACTGATATTTTTTATCAACCGCAGCGGCCTCGGGTACTTCGCTAGCCTCCCATTTGTAAGACAGGCTTGCTTTTTTTTTCTTGGGTAGTCTCAGGGAATACCCCTAAATTTAGTTGCCCACATGTCTAACAGGGGGTATTCTTCTGAAGAGGCCTACAGGCTTCTGACCCAGTCGGATGAGGAGTGGGAACCCTCATCTGATGAATCTAGCGGGTCAGAATACAAACCTGTAGAAAGCAGTGGCTCTCTGACCCAAAGTTCGGACGAGGAGGCTGAGGTCCCTGATAGCACCAGGCGTACCCGGCCCCGTGTCGCTAGACCGCAGGTTGCGCAGGATCCGCTTCAAGAGCAGCAGAGTGGGGCTGGTGCTGTCGGATTACGTGGTGAGGCATACACCAGCAGCCCAGCCCTTCCTGGACCTAGTACCAGCACTGCCGTAGAACATGGTGAAGTAGCGAGCACCAGAAGGGCAGTTGAAGCTGGTACGGTGGCACGTGCAGTAGTGACCCCGTCGCAGCCACCGCAAAGACGTGCCCGTAGAGCCCCTAGAATCCCTGAGGTGCTGGCAAACCCTGATTGGCAGTCCCCAACTTCGGCCGCACCTGTAGTTCCCCCTTTCACCGCACAGTCTGGAGTTCGGGTTGAGACAGCTCAGATCGGTTCGGCCCTGGGATTTTTTGAGCTGTTCTTGACTGCGGAGCTCTTAGACTTAGTTGTGGCAGAGACAAACCGATATGCCACACAATTTATAACCGCTAACCCGGGAAGCTTTTATGCCCAGCCTTTCCGGTGGAAACCCGTCCAAGTTTCCGAAATTAAAACTTTTTTGGGCCTTCTCCTTAACATGGGTCTAACTAAAAAGCATGAATTGCGGTCATATTGGTCCACGAACCCAATTCATCACATGCCCATGCTCTCTGCTGCTATGTCCAGGACACGATTTGAGACCATCCTGCGTTTCCTGCACTTTAGTGATAACAGCACCTCCCGTCCCAGAGGCCACCCTGCTTTTGACCGGCTCCACAAAATTCGGCCCCTCATAGACCATTTCAACCTGAAATTTGCAGATATGTATACCCCAGAGCAAAACATCTGCGTAGACGAGTCCCTGATACATTTTACCGGGCGCCTTGGCTTCAAACAATACATCCCAAGCAAGCGCGCCCGGTATGGGGTCAAATTGTATAAGCTCTGTGAAAGGGCCACAGGCTATACCCACAAATTTCGTGTCTATGAGGGAAAAGATCAGACCCTGGAGCCGGTCGGTTGCCCTGACTACCTGGGGAGCAGTGGGAAGATAGTCTGGGACTTGGTGTCACCCTTATTCGGCAAGGGGTACCATCTTTATGTGGACAATTTCTACACAAGTGTGGCCCTCTTTAGGCATTTGTTTCTAGAACGGATTGGCGCCTGTGGTACCGCGCGAACTTCCCCCAACGGCTCATTAGCACCCGTCTTGCAAGGGGGCAGAGGGCCGCACTGTGTAACGAAGAACTGCTCGCGGTGAAATGGAGAGACAAGCGTGACGTTTACATGCTCTCCTCCATTCACGCAGACACGAAAATACAAATTGAGCGAGCAACCCGTGTCATTGAAAAGCCCCTCTCAGTCCACGACTATAACCTTCACATGGGAGGGGTGGACTTCAATGACCAGATGTTGTCTCCGTATTTAGTTTCCCGCAGAACCAGACGCTGGTATAAGAAGGTGTCTGTATATTTAATTCAATTGGCTCTGTATAATAGTTTTGTTCTCTACAGTAAGGCTGGGAGAACTGGACCCTTCCTCAAATTTCAGGAAGAGATCATCGAGAACCTCCTGTACCCAGGAGGTTCCGTGGCCCCATCCACCAGTGTAGTTAGCCGTCTACACGAGCGACATTTCCCCAATGTCGTTGCTGGTACCTCAACCCAACCGTCACCCCGAAAAAGATGTCGTGTCTGTAGCAGGAGTGGAATAAGGCGTGACACCCGCTATTTCTGTCCTGACCACCCTGCCCTATGCTTAGGGGAGTGTTTCCGGAACTACCACACACAGGTACACCTAGCATAGGGATCATCTCACCAGGACAGGCACACAGGGCTATTAGGGCCCATTCACATACAGCTGCTGCAAACGTCTCCTTTCACCTGGGACAAAGTGCATAACGCACTTCGCCACATCTTTGGGCGATTTGCGCTTTGCACATTGACCCATGGTGAAGGAGAGGTTTGTTCTATAAAGGTAAAAAAAAAAAAAAAAAAAACACCAGTAAGCAAACAGGTTAATGTTTAGTTCAAAAAGTTAAAGTTTATATTTTCTGTTCCAAAGTTAATAAAATTATTGCGTTGCGGCCTGGTTTTTTCTTTTTTTCTTTTTTTACCTTCCAGGTGGACCAACCGATCGACTAGCTGCAGCACTGTTGTGCATTCTGACAGAAGCATTGCGCTGCTGTCAGATTACACGCAAGTCGGTGTATGCGGCGCTGCAAGACGAGATTTCTACTCTGCAGTAACAGATACGTTTGCCGAGGCATACGAGCTGAGGAGGAGGCGGCGTTCCTATGCTTTGGCAAACACTTTGTATGTAAAAAAAAGAAAAATCTCGGCAATGATTTATTCATCCACATCGATTGATGTGAATGGAGAAATCGGGTTTGCCAGGGCATACGAGCTAAGTGGGTATGGATGTTGGGCGGAGCTCCTATGTCCTGGCAGACGCCTTTCCCCTCCTTTTTTTTTTTTGGGGCAGAGATTTTTTCATCCACATTGATCGATGCGAATGAAGAAATCTGTGCGTTCATTTTTTTCTTTCAGCCCAGAGGCTGATCGGAAAAAAAAATCTCATTACCTGTATGCTCAATATAAGGCCCCATGCACACGGCCGTTGTTCACAGCCGTGTGCGGGCCGTGGAACCGCGGCCTGGATCCCTCCTGAGAGCAGGAGCGCACGGCGTCACTGGTTGCTATGACGCCGTGCGCTCCCTGCTGCCGGCACAGTACAGTAATACACTGGTACGATCTATACCAGTGTATTACTGTACTGTGCCGGCAGCAGGGGGCGCACGGCGTCATAGCAACCAGTGACGCCGTGCGCTCCTGCTCTCAGGAGGGATCCAGGCCGCGGTTCCACGGCCCGCACACGGCTGTGAACAACGGCCGTGTGCATGGGGCCTAAGGAGAATAGCAGAAACTCCTAATGCTGGCCATACATGTAATGATTGCGGAGACCCTCAAATGCCAGGGCAGTACAAACACCCCACAAATAACACCATTTTGGAAAGAAGACACCCCAAGGTATTTGCTGAGGGGCATATTGAGTCCATGAAAGATTAAAATTTTTGTCCTAAGTTAGCGGAAAGTGAGAAAAAAAAATAAAAAATCAATTTCCGCTAACTTATGCGAAAAATTTTTTTTTATATGAACTTGCCAGGCCCCTCATTGGATACCTTGGGGTGTCTTCTTTCCAAAGTGGGGTCACATGTGGGGTATTTATACTGCCCTGGCTTTTTAGGGGCCCTAAAGCGTGAGAAGTCTGGGATCCAAATGTCTAAAAATGCCCTCCTAAAAGGAATTTGGGCACTTTTGCAGCCTAGATGCGCAAAAGTGTCACACATCTGGTATCGCCGTACTCAGGAGAAGCTGGGGAATGTGTTTTGGGGTGTCATTTTACATATACCCATGCTGGGTGAGATAAATATCTTGGTCAAATGCCAACTTTGTATAAAAAAAATGGGAAAAGTTGTCTTTTGCCAAGATATTTCTCTCACCCAGCATGGGTATATGTAAAATGACACCATAAAACACATTCCCCAACTTCTCCTGAGTACGGCGATACCAGATGTGTGACACTTTTTTGCAGCCTAGGTGGGCAAAGGGGCACATATTCCAAAGTGCACCTTTCGGATTTCACCGGTCATTTTTTACAGATTTTGATTGCAAAGTACTTCTCACACATATGGGCCCCTAAATTGCCAGGGCAGTATAACTACGCCACAAGTGACCCCATTTTGGAAAGAAGACACCCCAAGGTATTCCGTGAGGGGCATGGCGAGTTCCTAGAATTTTTTATTTTTTGTCGCAAGTTAGTGGAATATGAGACTTTGTAAGAAAAAAATAAAAATAAAAAATAATCATCATTTTCCGCTAACTTGTGACAAAAAATAAAAAGTTCTATGAACTCACTATGCCCATCAGCGAATACCTTAGGGTGTCTACTTTCCGAAATGGGGTCATTTGTGGTTTTTTTCTACTGTTTGGGCATTGTAGAACCTCAGCAAACATGACAGGTGCTCAGAAAGTCAGAGCTGCTTCAAAAAGAGGAAATTCACATTTTTGTACCATAGTTTGTAGACGCTATAACTTTTACCCAAACCATTTATTTTTTTTGCCCAAACATTTTTTTTATCAAAGACATGTAGAACTATAAATTTAGCGAAAAATGTATATATGGATGTCGTTTTTTTTGCAAAATTTTACAGCTGAAAGTGAAAAATGTCATTTTTTTGCAAAAAAAATCGTTACATTTTGATTAATAACAAAAAAAGTAAAAATGTCAGCAGCAATAAAATACCACCAAATGAAAGCTCTATTAGTGAGAAGAAAAGGAGGTAAAATTCATTTGGGTGGTAAGTTGCATGACCGAGCGATAAACGGTGAAAGTAGTGTAGTGCAGAAGTGTAAAAAGTGGCCTGGTCATGAAGGGGGTTTTAGCTAGCGGGGCTGAAGTGGTTAAATCGGGTGTGTGGGTTCCACAGCACAGCTGTTTGACCCTAGACCCCCAGGGGTGCTGCAGCTTTCCCCCCACAACTTTTTTTGGGCGCAGGCAGTTTTTTTATTTATTTTTTGTGCGTATGCTGACTGGCTGGCACTCTTAGCGTTCGTCCACTGTTAGCGCACATCGCACAACCCACCGCTGATCAACTTTGGACGGTTGATTAGCAATTTTTTATTTTTTTTTTACAAATATTTCTCCTTTTTTTTAGTTTGTCTTTTTTTTTCTTTGTCTGTTAAGTTTAGGGTGAGTTCGTGAACACCCGTGCCCGCAAACACATGCACACACAATAAAAATTTACACGTACACACACACGCAGACACACACTCCCCTATGGCCCGCCGGATGTTCTTGGCCGAGGAGTCATACGCCCAACTTGCCTCCGACTCCTAGAGCCCCAGTGAGGACGAGGATGACCACACTTTCCTGTTGTCATCCGCGTCCGCCCCATCATCTAGCGATGATTATGAATGATTGTGTTCAAAGGGAGACTCATTTTCTGCCAGTATGTTCTCTCAAATCGGGCGAAGTATGACGTGAAGCTGTACAAACCTCAGGGTACAATTACAAGTTTCATCTGTACGAGGGGCGAGATTCCCATATTCAACCCCCAGAATGTCCCCCCACTCTGGGTGTTAGCGGGAAACTTGTGTGGGACCTTATGCACCAACTGCTACATAAAGGTTATCACCTGTACATGGATAACTTTTATACTAGTATCCCCTTGTTCCAGTTCCTCGCCGCCAGATCCACGTCCGCTTGTCGGACCGTGCGGAAAAGTCAACGCGGCCTCCCTGCCCACCCCCTCCAGGTACCTATCCCCAGGGGTGAGACCCGTGCCCTTATCACTGGAAACCTGTTGCTGGTCAGGTATAAGGACAAGAGGGATGTCCTTATGCTATCCACAATTCATGGTAACAGCATCACCCCTGTCCCTGTGCGAGGTACTGCAGCAACGGTCCTCAAGCCCGATTGTATGGTTGACTACAATCGGTATATGGGAGGAGTTGATCTCTCTGATCAAGTCCTCAAGCCATATAAAGCCATAGGCAAAATCCGGGCATGGTACAAAAAAGTTGCGGTCTACTTGGTACAGGTTGCCTTGTACAACTCTTTTGTGCTGTCCTGGAGCGCTGGCAACACAGGGACATTCCTTCAGTTCTATGAGGCAGTCCTTAATGACCTGATCTTTTCTGACCGGGAAAGAGCAGGCCGGAGTACCTCGGGAATTGTAGAGGCCCGGATCGTCCCTGGCCAACACTTTCCTCCATACTGGAAAGAAGGGACGGACTGCAAAAAAGTGCAGAGTGTGTCGAAGGAGGGGGATACAGAAGGACACCACTACTCAGTGTGACACGTGCTCCGATCATCCGGGCCTCAGCATTGACGGTTGCTTAAGGGAGTACCACACTTCGCCACAAACCACCGGTCAATTCAGACCTGCGGTTTGCAGCTTTTACATGCGGTGGGCGTCAGTGCCATCGGGTCCCCGTGGGGCTGTAGGGGGGACCCGATGGCATGGAAGGCAGCGCGATGTCTTCCTGAGGCATCTGCGCTGCCTTCCGGTGACGAGCCTGTGAGATCCAGCCCTCTGGATCTCACAGGCCGGAAGCTGTATGAGTAATACTCACTGTATTACTCATACAGCCAATGCATTCCAATACAGAAGTATTGGAATGCATTGTAAAGGATTAAACCCCCAAAAGTTGAAGTCCCAAAGTGAAAAAAAGTTTAAAAAATAACGTTCCCCCCCCCCAAACAATTCAAAGTTTCAAGTAAAAATAAACAAAAACGTAATTTTCCACAAATAAAGTTAAAAAATAGAAGGGGAAAAAAAGACATATTAGGTATCGCCGCGTCCGTATCGACCGGCTCTATAAACATATCACATGACCTAACCCCCTCAGATGAACACTGTAAAAAAAACTGTGTTAAATAAACAATTTTTTGGTCACCTTACATCACAAAAAGTACAACAGCAAGCGATCAAAAAGGCGTTTGCCCAGCAAAATAGTACCAATCTAACCGTCACTTCATCCTGCAAAAAATGAGCCCCTACCTGAGACAATCGCCCAAAAAATAAAAAAAACTATGGCTCTGAATATGGAGACACTAAAACATGATTTTTTTTGTTTTAAAAAAGCTGTTATTGTGTAAAGCTTACATAAATAAAAAAAGTATACATATTAGGTATTGCCGCGTTCATATCGACCGGCTCTATAAAAATATTACATGACCTAACCCCTCAGGTGAACACCATAGAAAATAAAAAATAAAAACTGTGCTAAATAAACCATTTTTTGTCACCTTAAATCACAAAAAGTGTAATAACAAACGATTAAAAAGTCGTATGCACCCCAAAATAAAGCCAATCAAACCATCAGCTCATCCCACAAAAAATGTTACCCCGTCTAAAATAATCGCCCAAAAACTGAAAAAAAAACTATGGCTCTCAGAATATGGAGACACTAAAACATGATTTTCTTTTGTTTCAAAAATAAAATCATTGTGTAAAACTTACATAAATAAAAAAAGTATACATATTAGGTATCGCCGTGTCCATAATAACTTGCTCTATAAAAATATCACATGACCTAACCCTTTAGGTGAATACCGTAAAAAATATAAAAATAAAAGCGGTGTAAAAAAAGCAATTTTTGGTCACCTTAAATCACAAAAAGAGTAATAGCAAGCGATAAAAAAGTCTTATGCACCCCAAAATAGTGCCAATCAAATCGTCATCTCATCCCGCAAAAATCATACCCTAACCAAGATAATTGCCCAAAAACTGAAAAAATTATGGCTCTCAGACTATGGAAACACTAAAACATGATAAAAAAAAAAATAAATGAAATAATTGTGTAAAACGTACATTAAAAAAAGGATACATATTAGGTATCGCCGCGTCCGTGACAACCTGGTCTATAAAAATACCACATGATCTAACCTGTCAGATGAATGTTGTAAATAACTAAAAAGAAAAACTGTGCTAAAACAGCTATTTCTTGTTACCTTGCCTCACAAAAAGTGTAATATAGAGCAACCAAAAATCATATGTACCCTAAAATAGTACCAACAAAACTGCCACCCTATCCCGTAGTTTCTAAAATGGGATTACTTTTTTGAGTTTCTATGCTAGGGGTGCATCAGGGGGGCTTCAAATGGGACATGGTGTAAAAAAAACAGTCCAGTAAAATCTGCCTTCAAAAAACCGTATGGCATTCGTTTCCTTCTGCACCCTGCCGTGTGCCCGTACAGAGGTTTACGACCATATATGGGGTGTTTCTGTAAACTGTAAACTACAGAATCAGAGCCATAAACAGTTTTGTTTGGCTGTTAACCCTTGCTTTGTAACTGGAAAAAAATTATTAAAATTGAAAATCTGCCAAAAAAGTAAAATTTTGAAATTGTATCTCTATTTTCCATTAATTCTTGTGGAACACCTAAAGGGTTACTGACGTTTGTTAAATCAGTTTTGAATACCTTGAGGGGTGTAGTTTCTAGAATGGGGTAATTTTTGGGTGGTTTCTATTATGTAAGCCTCACAAAGTGACTTCAGACCTGAACTGGTCCTTGAAAAGTTGCTTCTAAACTTCTAAGCCTTGTAACATCCCCCAAAAAATAAAATGGCATTCCCAAAATGATCTAAACATGAAGTAGACATATAGGAGAATGTAAAGTAATAACTATTTTTGTAGGTATTACTATGTATTATAGAAGTAGAGAAATTGGAAATTTGCTAATTTTTCTAAATTTTTGGCAAATTTGGTATTTTTTTTATAAATAAAAAAGATTTTTTTTTACTCCATTTTACCAGTGTCATGAAGTACAATATGTGAAAAAAAAAAACAATCTCAGAATGACCTGGATAAGTCAAAGCGTTTTAAAGTTATCACCACATAAAGTGACACTGGTCAGATTTGGAAAAAATGGCCTGGTCCTTAAGGTGAAAATGAGCTCGGTCCCTAAGGAGTTAAAGGGATTTTGTCACCTGGAGTTTAGTGACAGAGCTTTTAACACCATCACATCAGTCTGCTTGTTTTGTATTAAAATATACTAGTATTACTACCCCAAGTGCTGTCCTATGTCTAGAAAATCGCTTTTATTAATATGGTAATTACCTGAGTAAGGAGCCCAAGGGGCTGTCCCTCTGGCCGCTGGAGCCCAGACGCACCCCTTCTCCTGGAGCCCAGCACCGCCCCACTGCTAATTTATTCACTCCTCATTGCCGGCTGGCGCATGTGCAGTGCGTCCTGTGAGGCTGATTCCAGGCGCTGACATGTGTATCCACGGCGCATGCGCGAGCTTATGGCTCAGCGAATGCATTCCGTGGATATGCATGTCAGTGCCTGGAATCGGCCTCACAGGATGTACTGCACATGCGCCAGCCGGCAATAAGGAGTGAACTACAGGACCCAAAAATGATTCAATCACCGTACGGAAAAGCACAATTGAAAATGTAGCTGGAGGTAAATTAGGTGGTCACCGTATAACAATTTTACTGTTGGCCAGTTAGATTACAGGCCTAAAAAATTACGCATTCAACGTACATAAATGATCAAGTGATTATGTGGCCGGAGGTATATTAGATGGTCAATGGATATCAATTTTACTGCAGGCCAGTGGACTACAGGCCCCAAACATTATTCAATCACCGTGCAGAAAAGCACAATTGATAATGTGGCTGGAGGTAAATTAGGCGGTCACGGTATAACAATTTTACTGTTTGCCAGTTAGATTACAGGCCCCAAAAACTATTCACCGTACATAAATGATCAAGTGATTATGTGGCAGGAGGTATATTAGACGGCCATTAAATATCAATTTTACTGCAGGCCGGTGTAGTACAGGCCCCAAATATTAGGCAATCCTCGGACAGAAATGAACATGTAATTATGTGGCTGGAGGTACATTAGACAGTCATTAGATATAAATTTTACTGCAGGCCAGTACAAATACATGTCAAATACATATGTTAAAAAGAACCAAAAATATAACATTTGATTAAAAACATGGCTAATAAAATCCCCTCTCTTGAAAACCCCCAGATAATAGTTGAAATTCGATAACACGTGGTCGTCAACAGGTGTTGAATTCCTCCGAGGTCCCAAACATTAGGCATTCACTGGACTGAAAAGACTTTTTGTATGCCGCTGTATTTACATAAGACTGTGGCTGTCAGGCCCGTCGCTAACAGACAGGCAAAACAAACAATTGCTTGGGGCCCCGAGCTGGTTGGGGCCCCAAGCTGGCCAAGCAGAGTAACTCAGAAGATCCAATGGTATAAAATATTCTAACCCCCAGGCGTTCCCATGGTGCCTGGTTAGAATATACCATCGGATCTGAGTTTTTCGAGCTCAGTGAGATCGTAAAAAACTCAAATCCGATGGTATATTCTAACCCCCAAGCGTTCCCATGGTGACAGGGACGCTTGCCTGGGGGTTGGAATATACAGGGCCCCGACTACTTTAACTTTAATCATTGCTCATTGGCATTGCTGAGTGAGCTGTTTACTTGGATTATTTCGGATATCTCTTACTTTGTCTTAGCTCCGGACTCCGGTAATAGCAGGCAGTGCGGGGGGCGGCGCTCACTCACTGTCACGCGCCTGCTCCTCCCACTAGGCGGCGCAGGCGCGTGACGTCAGTGAGTGAGCGCCGCCTGCACTGCCTGCTGTTGTTACCGGAGCTAAGACAAAGTAAGAGTCAGAGACTCAGAGATATCCCAACAATCCTAGTAAAGAGCTCAGTAATGACTTGAGCAATGATTAAAGTAGTTACTGATTCGTTTATTAATATACTGCTGTGCTGTGAGCGTCAGGGAGGGGGATCTGTGGATGGCACTGTAGGGGGATCTGTGGATGGCAGTGCCATCCACAGATCCCCCTACAGTGCCATCCACACAGATCTCCCCCCTAAACAGCGCCATCCACAGATCCCCCTACAGTGCCATCCACAGATCCCCCCTCCCCTAAACAGTGCCATCATGATGATCATGGCACTGTTTAGGGGAGGGGGGATCTGTGGATGGCACTGTTTAGGGGGGGATCTGTGGATGGCACTGTTTAGGGGGGGATCTGTGGATGGCACTGTTTAGGGGGGATCTGTGGATGGCAGTGCCATCCACAGATCCCCCTACAGTGCCATCCACAGATCCCCCCTCCCCTAAACAGTGCCATCCACACAGATCTCCCCCCTAAACAGCGCCATCCACAGATCCCCCTACAGTGCCATCCACAGATCCCCCCTCCCCTAAACAGTGCCATCATGATGATCATGGCACTGTTTAGGGGAGGGGGGATCTGTGGATGGCACTGTTTAGGGGGGATCTGTGGATGGCACTGTTTAGGGGGGGGGATCTGTGTATGGCAGTGCCATCCACAGACCCCCCTACAGTGCCATCCACAGATTCCCCCCTCCCCTAAACAGTGCCATCCACACAGATCTCCCCCCTAAACAGCGCCATCCACAGATCCCCCTACAGTGCCATCCACAGATCCCCCCTCCCCTAAACAGTGCCATCATGATGATCATGGCACTGTTTAGGGGAGGGGGGATCTGTGGATGGCACTGTTTAGGGGGGGATCTGTGGATGGCACTGTTTAGGGGGGGGATCTGTGGATGGCACTGTTTAGGGGGGATCTGTGGATGGCAGTGCCATCCACAGATCCCCCTACAGTGCCATCCACAGATCCCCCTCCCCTAAACAGTGCCATCCACACAGATCTCCCCCCTAAACAGCGCCATCCACAGATCCCCCTACAGTGCCATCCACAGATCCCCCCTCCCCTAAACAGTGCCATCATGATGATCATGGCACTGTTTAGGGGAGGGGGGATCTGTGGATGGCACTGTTTAGGGGGGGATCTGTGGATGGCACTGTTTAGGGGGGGATCTGTGGATGGCACTGTTTAGGGGGGGATCTGTGGATGGCACTGTTTAGGGGGGATCTGTGGATGGCAGTGCCATCCACAGATCCCCCTACAGTGCCATCCACAGATCCCCCCTCCCCTAAACAGTGCCATCCACACAGATCTCCCCCCTAAACAGCGCCATCCACAGATCCCCCTACAGTGCCATCCACAGATCCCCCCTCCTTTAAACAGTGCCATCATGATGATCATGGCACTGTTTAGGGGAGGGGGGATCTGTGGATGGCACTGTTTAGGGGGGGGATCTGTGGATGGCACTGTTTAGGGGGGGATCTGTGGATGGCACTGTTTAGGGGGGATCTGTGGATGGCAGTGCCATCCACAGATCCCCCTACAGTGCCATCCACAGATCCCCCCTCCCCTAAACAGTGCCATCCACACAGATCTCCCCCCTAAACAGCGCCATCCACAGATCCCCCTACAGTGCCATCCACAGATCCCCCCTCCCCTAAACAGTGCCATCATGATGATCATGACACTGTTTAGGGGAGGGGGGATCTGTGGATGGCACTGTTTAGGGGGGATCTGTGGATGGCAGTGCCATCCACAGATCCCCCTACAGTGCCATCCACAGATCCCCCCTCCCCTAAACAGTGCCATCCACACAGATCTCCCCCCTAAACAGTGCCATCCACAGATCCCCCTACAGTGCCATCCACAGATCCCCCCTCCCCTAAACAGTGCCATCCACAGATCTCCCCCTAAACAGTGCCATCCACAGATCTCCCCTCTAAACAGTGCCATCCACAGACCCCCCCCCCCTCCCCTAAACAGTGCCATCATGGCACTGTTTAGGGGAGGAGGATCTGTGGATGGCACTGTTTAGGGGAGGCGGATCTGTGGATGGCACTGTTTAGGGGGGAGATCTGTGGATGGCACTGTTTAGGGTGGAGATCTGTGGATGGCACTGTTTAGGGTGGAGATCTGTGGATTTCACTGTTTAGGGGGGAGATCTGTGGATGGCACTGTTTAGGGGGGAGATCTGTGGATGGCACTGTTTAGGGGGGAGATCTGTGGATGGCACTGTTTAGGGGGGAGATCTGTGGATGGCACTGTTTAGGGGGAGATCTGTGGATGGCACTGTTTAGGGGGGAGATCTGTGGCTGGCACTGTTTAGGGGGGAGATCTGTGGATGGCACTGTTTAGGGGGGAGATCTGTGGATGGCACTGTTTAGGGGGAGATCTGTGGATGGCACTGTTTAGGGGGAAATCTGTGGATGGCACTGTTTTGGGGGGAGATCTGTGGCTGGCACTGTTCAAATTTCATGCACATTAAATGCAATAGCAGTATTTGCACTGTAAACCTCCTTTTTTATTTTATATAAAGTGTGGGTGAACTTAAACTGTATGGCTATACTGTGGTTCCTGTAGGCTTTGCGTGCGTAAGGTGTGGAGGGGGGGGGGGGGGCCTCCATGTCTATTTTGCTTGGGGCACCCAAATTCCTTCAAACGGCCCTGGTAGCTGTTATGAGGAAATTCTATTAAACGTGGTCGTCACAGGTGTTGAATTCCTCCGAGAGCCATGCCTCATTCATTTTTAGAAATGTGAGGTGAGGTAGTGTCATGGAACCATGAACCAGACGTACAACAAGAGATAAGTGGAAAATAAGAAGGCTTTATTGAAAAGCAAGCCGTGAGCAAAAGTCCAAACGGATGGCTAAACCGAAGCAGGGTCTTGCGTAGACAGAGGTCAGGAACCAGAGGGGTAGTCAGACGAAGCCTGGATCAGGAACCAGCAGGGTAGTCAGACGAAGCCAGGATCAGGAACCAACGGGGTAGTCAGACGAAGCCAGGATCAGGAACCAACGGGGTAGTCAGACGAGGCCAGGATCAGGAACCAGAAGCAGCAGCAGTCTTAGAAGCATGTGAACACAGGAGGACCAAGCAGGGAACTGAAGCCACAGACCTCCTATATATATGAGCTGGGCATCCAGCTCCTCCCAGTGGGAAGGAGAAGCCGCAGGGTGGGAGGCTACAAGAAACCCAGAAACCAAGATGGCCGCGACACATGTCAAACGAAGGAGGACAGCAAGAAGGTAAGACCATGACAGTACCTCCCCCTCAAGGGCCCCTCCTCCGCGGAGTAAAGAACGGTTTCTGAGGGAAGCGTGCGTGGAAGGCTCGGAGCAAGGCAGGAGCATGGACATCTGCGGAGGGAACCCAGGAACGCTCCTCTGGACCATAACCACGCCAATGGACCAAAAACTGCACCCGACCGCGGACCAGGCGTGAGTCCAGGATATTGCTCACCTCATACTCCTCACGATTGCCCACTTGGACCGGACGAGGCCGAGGAACCGAGGAAGTGAAACGATTACACACCAGTGGCTTCAACAGGGAGACATGAAACACGTTGGAGATCCGCATGCCAGGAGGAAGCGCGAGGGCATAGGCTACCGGGTTTACCCTGCGAAGCACTCGGAAGGGACCAACAAAGCGAGGCGCCAGCTTGGGAGTGGGCACTCGAAGGTTGAGGTTGCGGGTGGACAACCATACGCGGTCTCCGACCTGGTAGGAAGGAGCGGGCGCTCGTCTGCGATCAGCCTGGAGTCTCTGGCGCTGCGCAGAGACCTCAAGGGACCTCTGGATCTGTACCCAAGAAGCACGTAGGACGGAAAGGTGATCCTCCACAGCCGGAATATCCTGGGGAGAGAATACCTCCGGTAACACGGCAGGTTGGAACCCATAATTGGCCATGAAGGGAGACGTCCCAGAGGAAGAGTTCACCGCCGTGTTCCTGGCAAACTCAGCCCAAGGCAGGAGGTCAACCCAATTGTCTTGGTGATCGGAGACATAGCAACGAAGGAATTGCTCCAAGGCCTGATTGGATCGTTCTGCGGCCCCATTGGACTGAGGGTGGTAGGCCGAGGAGAAAGAGAGATGAATCCCCAACTGGGAGCAAAAGGCGCGCCAGAACCTGGACACAAACTGACTCCCCCGATCCGACACAATCTCCTTGGGCAAACCGTGCAACCGGAAGACCTCCCTGGCAAAAATCGAGGCCAACTCTTGTGCAGAGGGTAACTTCTTGAGAGGAACACAGTGGCACATTTTGGAAAACCGATCCACAATCATGAGAATGACCGTATGGCCTCGGGATGCAGGGAGGTCCACAATGAAATCCATCCCCAGGTGTGACCATGGACGCTCCCCGGTGGCTATGGGTTGCAAAAGGCCCAACGGAAGGTGCCGAGGGGACTTACTCTAGGGCACAAACGGAGCATGCCGCTACATATGCAGGCGATGTCGGAACGTAGAGAAGGCCACCAGAACAGACGTGAAACAGCCCAGGACAGCTGATTCTTTCCAGGATGCCCCGCGGCCTTGGAGTTATGGTAGGTTCGCAACAACCGAGTGCGCAACTCCTCAGGCACAAAACATCTGCCGTTGGGTCTCCCAGAGGGAGCACCAGATTGAGCCGCCAAAATCTGCTCACCCAGGGGAGAGGTCAGGCTGGTGCGAATAGCGGCCAGGATCTGATTCGGAGGTATGACCGAAGTCGGAATCGACTCCTCCCCGGACAGCTCGAAGTACTGCCGTGATAAGGCATCCGCTCTGATGTTCTTGGAACCGGGTAGGTAGGAGACCACGTAATTAAAACGTGACAAGAACAGAGCCCATCTGGCCTGACGTGGTGTCAATCTCTTGGCCTCAGAGAGGTAGGTCAGATTCTTGTGGTCCGTCAGGATGAGAACCGGAACCACCGAGCCCTCGAGCAAGTGCCTCCATTCTTTAAGGGCCTGCACGATGGCCAATAACTCCCTGTCACCAATCTGATAGTTGCACTCCGCGGAAGACAGTTTCCGGGAGTAAAACCCACAAGGAAGCAGAGGACCCTCTGGTGTTCTACGCTGAGACAGGAGGGCGCCTACTCCCGTCTCAGACGCGTCCACCTCGAGGACAAAAGGCAACCCAGGGTTGGGATGCGACAGAATCGGAGCCGACACAAAGGCGGACTTTAGAGCCTCAAAAGCTCGGATGGCCTCGAGCGGCCAGACCTGGGGATTACTGCCCTTCCTGGTCAGATCCGTGAGAGGCTTGGCTAGCATGGAAAAGTCCCTGATGAACTTCCGATAATAATTGGCGAAGCCCAAAAAGCGCTGCAGGGCACGAAGCCCACTGGGCTGGGGCCACTGTAAGACAGCCGAAACCTTCTCAGGATCCATGGAGAACCCCTCAGCGGAAATGATGTAACCTAAGAAGGTTACCTGGGATCGGTGAAATTCGCATTTCTCAAGCTTACCGAACAGCTTGTTCTCTCGTAAGCGTTGCAACACTCGTCTGACATCCAGAATGTGGGCCTCCATGGATTCAGAATATACCAAGATGTCATCCAAATAGACCACCACACACTGCTGCAACAGGTCACGGAAAACATCGTTGATGAATTCCTGGAAGACTGCGGGCGCATTGCACAACCCAAAGGGCATAACCAAGGATTCATAATGACCGGTCCTGGTGTTAAACGCGGTCTTCCACTCATCGCCCGCCTTGATCCTTACCAGGTTATATGCCGCCCTCAGGTCGAGTTTGGTAAAGACCGTGGCCCCTTTGAGGCGATCGAACAGCTCGGAAATCAAGGGTATCGGGTAAGCGTTCTTGATCGTGATGCGATTGAGACCCCTGTAGTCGATGCAAGGCCTCAACTCACCGCCCTTCTTTTTCACAAAGAAAAATCCAGCCCCTGCCGGGGACGAGGATTTGCGAATGTGTCCGCGTGAAAGCGCCTCCCTCACGTACTCCTCCATGGCCTCATTCTCCGCTACCGACAGTGGATAGACTTTGCCACGAGGAGGAACGGCACCAGATTGTAACTCTATGGCACAATCGTATGGGCGGTGCGGAGGTAGGGCAACCGCACGCACCTTATCGAATACATCCCGGTACTCCTCGTATTCAGGAGGCAACAGAGAGTCCGAGGAAGTACACAGCAACTTGACAGGCCCATGGATGCAACTAGCCCCACACTGCGGTGACCACGAGAGGATCTCGGCCGATCTCCAATCGAAAGTCGGATTATGCTTCTGGAGCCAGGGGTACCCCAAGACCACCGAGTAGTGTGGAGACGAAATAACCTGGAGACAGACCGACTCTCTGTGAACGGCACCAATGGCCATCCCCACTGGAAGGGTCTCCTGAGTCACGTGTGGCGGCAGAAGGGGTCTGCCGTCTATCGCCTCAAGAGCCAGTGGGGAACCTCGAGGCTGCAGAGGAATGGAATTGGCGGCAGCGAACACACTATCAATGAACAAACCACCAGCACCAGAGTCCACCAACGCCTGGGTCGTCACCGAGCCCCCGACCCAGGAGAGGACAACAGTAATCAGTGGTTTGTCAACACGGGAAACCGGGGACGAGGAGACTCCACCCAAGATCTGTCCCCGACAGGATCTCAGGTGCGAGCGTTTCCCGGACGGTTCGGGCATGCCAACCGAAAATGCCCACCGAGACCACAGTACATGCATCGGCCCTCGCGTCTCCGGAGTACCCTCTCCCCCTCGGACAGGCGAGCAAACCCCAGCTGCATGGGTTCACCCCCAGACAAGTCATCCCCAGGAGGCGTGGGAGGAGAGGGAGGCACGGGTGGGACAGCAAACGTAGGCGCCAATCTGTTAGAAGACCTCCGCAGGCTCTCCTTAAAGGAAGGTCTCTCCCTGAGTCTGGTGTCAATCAAAATCAGGAAAGAAATAAGGGACTCGAGCTCCACTGGTAGGTCCTTAGCTGCAACCTCATCCTTCAAGGCATCCGAGAGACCATGAGAGAAAGCAGCGACCAGAGCCTCATTATTCCAGCCCACCTCTGCTGCCAGGGTACGAAACTCAATGGCGTATTCAGCTACGGATCGTGAACCCTGTCTGATGGACATAAGGAGCTTCGCAGCAGAGGCAGCACGAGCCGGCACATCGAATACCTTCCGAAGAGAAGCAACAAAACCGGAAAACTCGGCAACCACCGGATTGTTGTTCTCCCATAAAGGGCTGGCCCAGGCCAAGGCCTTGTCCGAGAGCAGCGAGATCAAGAAGCCCACCTTTGATCTCTCAGTAGGAAAGGCATGTGGCAGCAACTCGAAATAAATGCCCACCTGGTTAAGGAAACCTCGGCACTGAGTTGGCTCTCCCCCAAAGCGCTGTGGAAGGGGGGCAGAACCGGTCATACCCCGAAACACCGCAGGCGCAGCAACAGGTGTCGGGGTAGACTCTGGCGCAACAACCGGAGCGGCAGTAGGAGCGGGCCCAGGAGCGACAACCGACCCATCGGCAACGGAAGCTAAATGAGCCGTGCGTTCAAGCAGGGTTTGCAATGCCACAGCGAACCGACCCAACAGGTGATCCTGCTGATCAAGTCTGGCAACCATCGTAGGTAGCGAGGATGGCCCTGTACCGTCAGAATTCATGGCTTGGTCCTAATGTCATGGAACCATGAACCAGACGTACAACAAGAGATAAGTGGAAAATAAGAAGGCTTTATTGAAAAGCAAGCCGTGAGCAAAAGTCCAAACGGATGGCTAAACCGAAGCAGGGTCTTGCGTAGACAGAGGTCAGGAACCAGAGGGGTAGTCAGACGAAGCCTGGATCAGGAACCAGCAGGGTAGTCAGACGAAGCCAGGATCAGGAACCAACGGGGTAGTCAGACGAAGCCAGGATCAGGAACCAACGGGGTAGTCAGACGAGGCCAGGATCAGGAACCAGAAGCAGCAGCAGTCTTAGAAGCATGTGAACACAGGAGGACCAAGCAGGGAACTGAAGCCACAGACCTCCTATATATATGAGCTGGGCATCCAGCTCCTCCCAGTGGGAAGGAGAAGCCGCAGGGTGGGAGGCTACAAGAAACCCAGAAACCAAGATGGCCGCCGCACATGTCAAACGAAGGAGGACAGCAAGAAGGTAAGACCATGACAGGTAGTCCACACTGTCGTGAGCTAGGTGAGTGCGTTTAGCGGTCACAACCCCCCCCTGCTGCGCTAAACGTCCTTTTGGACAGGACACTCGATGAGGGGCAAGCCAAGAGTTCCATGGCAAATGGTGCCAGCTCTGGCCACAGGTCAAGCCTGCACACCTAGTAGTCCACGGGTTCCTCGCTTCTCAGAGCATCCACATCGGCCGTTAACCTGATGTAGTAGGACACCTGGTGTTCCCTGAGGCTGGATCTGGAGGGTGGCTGTCGATGGGTTGGCTGCAAGAATGATCTCATATCCAAAGTGACCAACACATTTTCAAACCGCCCTCTTCTTGCATGCGCTGTAGGATTGGTACTCGCAACTGTTTCTCTGTGGGTGGAAATTCCTCTGCCAGCGCCTGCAACAGCAGAATGCAGCATCTCTCACAGCAAGGCCTGGAAATGCTGCATTCTGACAGCCCTCTGTGATGCTGGTAACATGTCTGCCATTTTGTGTTTGTACCGGGGGTCTAAGTACATTGCCACCCAGTACTGGACCTTTCCCTTTATGTTTTTTATATGGGGTCCCTCTTCAAACACTGGAGCATGAATGCCCTATTTGCACTAAATTGGAAGCGGTGGAGCGGCCTGGCTCCTGCTAATTACCCAAGGTCATCCTTGGTCTTCTCCCCCCATCCACGGACAACACCAGGGATCCCAGAAAAGTTTAAAGCCTGCTCTTCTTGTGTCATTTTGCCCTGTTTCACAGCAGATTGGCATTGGCATTTACCAACTGTCAAATTGAGCGGGGTTAGCCACTGATCGGGCTGAAAGGAGTGCAGGACCGGTGTGGCTCTTGGCTTCCAGGCACCACAGCCGCAGCACAGCATGGCAGCGTCTCACCTGGCACGTCATATAGGTTCTGGGGAGTTTGGGGGGTGCAGCGGAAGTGGAGGAGTCAGCGGAGAATGGAGTAGGAGGAGGAGAAGAAGAGGCAGGCCTGCATGCAATCCATGGCGGTAACGCCCAATTCACACAGGTGCCATGCTTGATGGCCATCAGAATGCCATGCTTGACGGCCATCAGAATGTTCACCCAGTGGGCAGTAAAAGTTATGTACCTTCCCTGCCTGTGTTTGCTAGACCACGTGTCTGTGGTCAGATGCATCTTGGCACTGACACTGTGTGCCAAAGATACATTCACTTGCCTCTGAAAGTGGCCATATAGCGCTGGGATGCCCTTCTGGGAGAAATATTTCCTTCCGGGACCTTCCATTGCGGTGTGCCAAATTTTCTAAAGGGCTCCGAGTCCAACAATTTATATGGCAGTAGTTGGCAGGCTAGCAGTTCCGACAAGCCAGAGGTCAGCTATTGGGCAAGATGATTATCCGGCGTCATCATTTTTTTACGCTCGAACATTTGGGCCACGGGAGGCTGCCTTGTACCAGGTGAACGCGACGGCGGCACGGTGGAAGGTGGAGTGGAGGACAAATGGGAGGAAAGAGGAGAAGGAGAAGAGGCAGGACGTGGAGCACCAGGAGTGTGGCTTTGTGGGTTCTGACGGCGTTGGTCCTACTGGGCTTTGTGATGAGAGGCCAGGTGCCTTCTTTAAGGCAGTCGTCCCTAGTAGTGATGAGCGGCAGTGGGCTATATTTGAATTTGTGATATTTAACGAATATTTTGTAGATTCTTCGTCATATATTCACGAATTTCGCGAATTCGAGATTATTTTATTGAATGCGAAAAATCGGCGATGTAAAAATCACGTAATGTGAATTCGTAACGCGAAATACAGGCTAAATTTTTGGCTACATTTTTAAAGGTGGTATAAGTTTTCTGAGACTGGAGAAAATGGTTGTGACGGCAGAACATTAGAATAGCTTTATATGCAGATATATTCTCAATTGTGCTAACGTGCAACTTCACATTTTAGCAAGTATTGTTGTGAACTTGACATTGCTTCCTTCTCATTGGCCCACAAGCAAGAAGCAGAGAGGAATCATGTCATCAGATGGAAAAAAAATGCAGAATATTCAATATAATTTCTATATATTCTAAATATTAGAGAATTCTCGAAGTGGCGATATTCGCGAGACAAAATCACTATTCGAATATTTGTGCTCAACACTAGTCCCTAGGTGAGTGTTGGGCCTACCGTTACTTATGCGTTGACAGCACAGGCTGCAGATGGCAACACTATTTTTAGCAGCTGACAAGTTCAAAAAGCCCACACTGTGGAGCCTTATGACGGCGTCCTGGGAGCACAAAAGGTGACCGTGCATGGTGGATGGCACGCTCCAGATACATTTGCAGTCTGCTTTTTGCTTCCTGTGCACTGCGAGTTCTGCTTGCTTCTCCTCCCTATCTGCTGCTCCGTCTCTCCCTCTAAACTCTCCTCTCTTATGGGCACCCACGTGACGTCCATCGACACGTCCTCATCGTCACCTTCACCACCACTGACATTAGAGATCTCGGAGTAGGCAGCAACAGTGGGGACCACCCTCCTTGGGCTGATCTGGGTATTGTCGTCAGACCGCTGGGTGGCTGACGTTGCTACTTCCTCTTCCTCATCCGATGCCAAGAATGGCTGCGCATCGGTAAGGTCTGGGAATGGATGGGAAAATAATTCCTCTGACTCGAGTGGTGGTGGTGGTGTCCTTTGGGGGTGCACACAGCAGAGAGTGAGGAGGGTGCAGATACAGAGGATGAGGAGGGTGCAGAAGCAGAAAGCTGAGTGAGCCACTCAACCAACTCTGATGCGTCCTTTGACGCAATCACACGCACCTTCTCCAACTTCCTACTTAGGCTCTGGCCTGGGGCACCTGCCTGACCCCTACCAGTTTAGGTAAAGCCTTAGTCTATTGTCCATGTGTGAATATGAATGTCCTTAAAGTATCCTTTCTGAAGGGTAGGAACCTCGTACTAAGGCTCAATGTGTGTCTTCCATCTTCTTCAGCAGCAACCCCCAACAGAGTGAAAGTAAGAAGATGACCCCCTTGTCTGTCTCTGTCAGTCATTTATACTATAGATGCAGGTGTGTCTTACTAATGTATGTGCTTCTACATTGTCATATTTGGAGACTTCAAATATAGGTCTTGATGTCCCCATACAGACCTCCCATCACCCTTGTGTATTACTTTAGATGTTGTCAGTGTGTAGTGTAATACATCCTTTATATTAAATACCAATTAATTTTATATTGCATATTATTTAACACCCTCTATATACACTATATACTCTCCTCCACTCCTCCCTCTATATACATTATATACCCTCCTCCTGTCCTCCCTCTGTATACACTATATAACCTCCTCCAGTCCTCCCTCTGTATACACTATATACCCTCCCCCAGTCCTCCCTCTATATACACCATATACCCTTCCCCAGTCCTCCCTTGTTGGGGCAAAACCCCCACCTCTATGATTATTGGGATTCCAATTGAAGTTTTGTTTATGAGCGCTCAGAGGGAGCTGACACAGACACACTGCTGAATCAAATTCTCTCTCTCCTTTATTCCATAAAAGCATACATTTTTAAACCACAGATAATCACAGACAAATCTTGCACACCCCCAAAGGGGTGGAAAGCGAAACTAATGATTTGATTGTTTATTCATAAAAGGCAATACTTCCGCACCATACTAACAGAATTTAATTGTTAAAAACGTCTAATAATTTGAGTTTCTGCAGCATCTTATCTCAAAGTTAGTATTCGTTAGCAGCGCATCCCGAAATTCTGAAAGAACATAACTCTCTTGTAGAGTACCACACAGATATGGATCAACAGGGGCCCAGCATGCATGTGGGACCTGCACTTCCTGGATTTCATGGTCGCTGTTATGGCACCCAACAGGTGAGCATTAGTGTTAGGACCCGTCTTATAGAGATCGCCTTGACGTGCGGCAGACGGGCTCAAATGATTTTGTACAAAATGTATTTGCTAAACATCTCTAAGTTATTAGCATAGCATTTACAATGTAATATACTTTTGTACTTCACCTTTGGTTTGTGTTTGTTAGATGTATATTTGCAGCCACATTAGCGACGTGCACCTGCGCATTGGGATGTGCTGACCCCTCCCCCCTTTTTGTGCCTGAAAAGCGATCAGCACACACAAGGACAAATTCCTATACTCCTACCTTAGGCAGTTGTATATAGTCTATCTATACTCTATGTTCACCTTCTTCCCTTGGCCAATTTACACGCATCAGTGAGTGCCTTCAGCTCCGCCTCTTGCGCTGACATGTAAGGTGGGAGTGGTTCAGCTGTACCTACCTCGTGCTGTGTGACCACTGCATATCCAGTGTGGAACCGGCCGTCCTCTCCCATCAACCTGCTTCCATCTACAAAATACTCAATTCTCTGAAACTGAGACAACATAACATACTTTCCCAGCAGTATATCCTGAAACTCAGATAAGGAATAATTTTCCACATATGTATAAGATGGAGGACATGTTTATACAAAATGGATTCTCATCCCTCACAACGTCCAGCAGGGACGTGGACCTGCTTTCTTACCCTAGCAGGGGGTACTATCCACTGACAGTAACTAGAACCCTCCCCTCCTCAGAGGGAGAATTAGAATGGAAGGAAGGTTCCATCCTCTATAAATGTAGCTCTGCCATGCTTGCTGCCACCTACTGGTGAACCAGGTACATTACATGAACAATAACAGTTGCAAGAAATAGGAAGGCACATTGTGAAGGAGTTGGAATAAATACACAGATGACATGACACTAACCCATTAGAAATAGTAGCAGGGTGCAGAAGTGGAAATACCACTCTGGGGCGTTACATCTCTGCTTCCATAGGAAGCAGAGACAGTTGACTGTATTATGATGAAGCAGAGAGCCAACATCAGCTCCCTGCTTCATCATCCCTCCCCCTGCCGACTCTCCACACCTCTAGTCTGTGCAGGGGGCGGGACTGTCTGACAGCCTCGGCTCCGCCTCCTCCACAGACCAGAGCAGCCGATGTCCTGCTGCTGTTCCTAGGAAGAAGGTAAGTATGTAGTTTATTTATATATTTTTTCTGTTAGGGGCTCGATGTGGGCATATTACTGAGGGGCGCAATGTGGGCATATTACTGGGAAGCACAATGTGGGCATATTACTGGGGGCACAATGTGGGCATATTACTGGGGGCACAATGTGGGCATATTACTGGGGGCACAATGTGGGCATATTACTGGGAAGCACAATGTGGGCATATTACTCGGAAGCACAATGTGGGCATATTACTGGGGTCACAATGTGGGCAAATTGCTGAGGGGCGCAATGTGTGCATATTACTGGGGAGCACAATGTGGGCATATTACTGGGGGCACATAACTGGTCATTTTACTGAGGGGCGTAATATGAGCATATTACTGGTGGGCACAATGTGGGCATATTACTGGCGGGCACAATGTGGGCATATTACTGGGGGCACAATTGACATATTACTGGGGGGCACAATGTGGGCCTATTACTAGGGGCACAGCTGGGCATATAACTGGGGCATATTACTGGGGGCACAGCTGGGCATATTACTAGGGGCACAGCTGGGCATATTACTGGGGGCACAGCTGGGCATATTACTTGGGGCACGGCTGGGCATATTACTGGGGCACATAACTGGGCATATTACTGAGGGCACAGCTGGGCATATTACTGTGGGCACAGCTGGACATATTACTGGGGGCCCAATGTGGGCATATTACTGGGGGCACAGCTGGGCATAATTCTGTGAGGACACAATGTGGGCATAAATACTGTGCGGTGGCATGAAGGGGGAATAATTACTATGTGGGAGCATTAAGAGGACTGGGTGGGATTAGGTGTATAGTTATGGGCGGAGTTAGAGGCGTGGCCTAGTGCAGATACAAATAGCTGCGATGTGTCCCTCTCTGTTCTGGGATTTCAGCTCTGAAGCGGCTAGACTGTATGGGCTGCAGTGCGAGACTCCCAGAACTGGGCACATTCTAGACACGTCACTGCTGAACTGCCTAGAATGTATGGGCTGCGGGGAGCAACCCAACCAGCACAGCAGGCTCCTGGGGAAACTGGTCATGTGACCCCTGACTCCTCCCACACACGGTCACATGGCCATGACATCATGAAAGGTCCTTTAGCCCACCAGTCTCTGGTCTCCAGTGGAGGTATGTGCACTTTCCTCCTGTCTGTCAGGATTAGGCCTCGGTCACACAGTCAGTGTTTGGTCGGTGACTTCTCTTCCGTTAGTTTCACACTAGAGGAACATTCTGCCGGAGCCCAGTGACTATAATGGGACGGGCAGCGATTGCCTCTATTTCCAGTGTCAGTGCTGGGATTGGGCTGAATCCCCCCAGGTCCTATAGTTAGTGGGGGCTGGGGGGGCTCTTGGCCTTTCCAGCTATTTCTATCAGGGTCCTGTCTAGAATGTACGGGCTCCCCTGAGGTCGGTGTAGCATTCAGGTTCTGGCTCTCAGTGATTGGGTAGAAGGCTTGTATAAGGAGCCGTACAGTCGGCTTCTAGTGACCGGGACGAGGCTGCCGGACTCAGAATAGGGGGTATTAGGAGACAGGAAGATGCCGGATGTACAGAAGCCACACTGGAACCTCTGTCTGTTATACAGGAGACAAGATGGCACCAGGTGAAGGTGCAGACTTGTAGGACGGGTGAATAAAGAGCAGTTTGGAGGGTGACACGGAACTAGGACAGTCAACTCCAAAATTATCACTAATGAGACATTTTCCTGATTTCCCCGTCTTTCCACCAGCCTCGGCTTCTGCTATTGTCTGTCTGACATTTATGGAGATCACCAAACTCCAGTCCTGTCCATTCTCAGTGCAGCAGTCAGTTCCCTCCAGATGTACCGGGCTGAGAACCAGAGAGCGAGGGCCCCTTTCAGAGACGAGCGTGTCCTCTGCAGAAATCACGCTCCATTTGTCAGCGTGATTTCCTATTCTGGACAATGCTCGTTTACCAGAAGCGCACGGCCTTATACTGATTTATAATGCTGTGTGTCTCTGCCTGACCTGTATCTACTGAATTATACTGATTTATAATACTGTGTGTCTCTGCCTGACCTGTATCTACTGAATTATACTGATTTATAATGCTGTGTGTCTCTGCCTGACCTGTATCTACTGAATTATACTGATTTATAATACTGTGACATTCTCTTCTACAAAACGACCAGTGTCCAGAACAAGGAATCATGCTCACACACGGAGCATGATTTCCACCCAGGACACCCTCCAAAAGGGGTCTAAGAGATTTACATAGAAGGAACTTTAGTGGCCAAATTTTTGTGCTCCTATTAAACCTTCACCATGAGGTCACACCCATTTTCCGCAATGCCATTTTTCGTAAATCTGATGAGATCTGCCAAAATGTGTCCTAAATTACGCCAAAATTCATACCCAACATAGGAAATGTGGGCCGTGGTTTATGTGATTAGATTGCCCAGCAGTCAAAAAAGTGTCAGCTGAATGTGTGTTAAAGAGGTTCTGCAGTTCTTTTCAATTGATGATCTATCCTCTGGATAGATCATCAGCATCTGAAAGGCGAGGATAACCCCTCGATCATCTGTTTGAGAAGCCAGCGGCGCTCCTTGTCTCTGTTTCCCTCAGGCCCAGTGACGTCACGACTAGTATCAGTGGCCTGGGCGGGGCTCGGCTCTGTTCACTTGAATGGGGTTTAGCCCCGCCCAGGCCAGTGATACTGGTCATGATGTCACTGGGCCTAAGGGAAACAGAGTGAAGGCCGTGGTGCTCCTGGAGCTCTGCTGCCTTCTCAAACAGATGGTCGGCGGGGGTCCCGGGTATCGGACCCCCACAGATCAGATACTGATGATCTATCCAGAGGATATATTGTCAGTTGAAAAGAACTGCAGAACCCCATTAAATCCCTCTCCGTTCCTGTGCTGATGCTTCCATGGATCCCTTCTGTTTCTTCACATCGCTGCAGTGACGACATTGGTTACATAGATAATGTCAGTATGTATGAACACCTCAAAGATGGGACCGACACCTCGTTATTGTGGCGTCCTGAGAGACACATTGATCACTATCAGGGTCTATTCACTGCTGATGTGTCCTCTTATTATTTCCAGTAATTGTATTTTACATGGGATTTTGTAGGATTTTACATCGTCTCTTCTTTCCATTCAGGTTCCTACAATATAGGATCTGCTCAGTGGATATCTTCTATATAAGATCCTTCTCCTGATTGACCCATCAAGAATGGATAGGGACAGAGACAAGATGGAGGAGAGTATAATAAATCTCACCCTAGAGATCCTCTTCCGGCTTACTGGAGAGGTGAGAGATTCTGATGATGGCACATTACATCATCTTATCTATGTTACTAAGGCCTCTTGCACGCGACCATATGTATTTTGCGGTCCGCAAAAAATATGGATGACATCCATGTGCATTCCGTATATTGCGGAACGGAACAGCTAGCCCTTAATAGAACAGTACTATCCTTGTCCGTAATGCAGACAATAATAGGACATGTTCTATTTTTTTGCGGATTGGAAATACGGAAACGGAATGCACACTGAGTACCTTCCAGCAAAAAAAACGGAATGGAAACGGAATGAAAATACGTTTGTGTGCAAGAGGCCTAACAGGACTGGACATAAATGGAGAGGTGAGGGACTCTGGAAATGTATGGAGTGATATTTATTACTGTGTCTCTCCATAACCAGGACTACACAGTAGTGAAGAAGACCTCTAGTGAGCGCTGCCAGGCCCCTGTGTCTGAAGGATGGGGAAGAACCCTGATACCAATCACAGGGCCTCCACCTCACCCCCAGATACATGAGGAAATCAATAGAGAGAAGATCCTAGAGCTCACCAACAAGATGATTGAGCTGCTGACTGGAGAGGTGACACTACTGGGAATGCTGGGACATTAAACAGGAACACTATGAAGGGATCTGGGCAATGACTGTATCACTGTGTTGTCAGGTTCCTATAAGGTGTCAGGATGTCACCGTCTATTTCTCCTTGGAGGAGTGGGAGTATTTAGAAGGACACAAAGATCTGTACAAGGACGTCATGATGGAGGATCACCGGCCATTCACATCACCAGGTAATAGACATGACTAAATAAACACGTCCTCTCATTTTCTCTATATAAGGAATGAACTGAATGTGTTTCCTACAGTTAGATCCAGTAAGATAACAACACCGGAGAGATGTCCCAGTCCTCTTTTTCCACAGGATGGTTCAGAAGAACATAACAATGTCCCACAGGATGATCAGGTAGATAGAGATAATGTCTCATGAAATGTTCTCTATGATCTGTAGAAAGGCTGTGAATATCTTGTGTTCAGTCTTGTTTTATGTAACATTTTTTGTTATGGTGGCGCTCCATGTCCACTGCCATCCCGCATCTGGGGTGGACACGGGCACTGAATCACTCACCCTGCCACTGTCTGGTGGCCAAGCAGCAATGAACCTTTCCTGACGCCCAGAAACAGGGCTGACCGTTGGAGTTTTGTGTCCCTTATTGGAGGCTGCAGCCAACATGACCATGAGCTTTTCCTAATCTCTCTGTGCTTTGCACTTGTGTCTCTAACCCCAGCCAACCACAACGGGACTATTCCAAGAGGTATCAGCTTGGTGGCTCCCCTGCAGCAAAGGCCAGATTCCTGTGTAGGGAATAAAGGGTGAAAAGGAGGGTACTGCCAGGATAAGTCCCTCAGGACAAGCCCAAAGTCAAACCAGTGGGTTGGCATGATTGATCTACGTCCACTGTCTGTAACAGTTTTAGCCTTGTATAATGAGAAAGGTGGAGATGGCAGGATTACAGCTGACCATAGACATTACATGTTGTATGGATCGTCTCACAATCTTCTGACTATGGTTACTGCTGTTTGGAACAAACAGGTGGGAGTTTTACAGGAGACCTGCAGATATTTGGGTCAGATAACTCTTGCTGTCATGTCATTTTTGGTACTTATTCTAATTACTGATTAAAAACCTTCAACACGACTTCAACTGTCTGATGACTTTTACAATATTTCTTTCACAGCTTGTGAATCCAGGTGAAGATCTGAATATTATATATGTTACAGAGACACATGTGAGGGGTGATAAGGAGATTAGAGAGGATATTCCTACAGATATCCGCCCAGGTGAGTTGTAACCACTAAACTAGGCTTCTTGCACACGGCCGTTGCCTGACCGTGGCCATATTGCGGGCCACATACGTCTCTTCCGCAATACACTTAAATGGGTCTGGAAATCCGGAGATGCGGTGCGGTTTTTGCAGAACGGACGGATCACAAACCAATTCAAGATAAATGGGTCTGGATCCGTCCCTGCCGCCGCACGGACGTTGCCCCCGAAAATTACGGTCCCCAATGTACGGAACAAAACCAATACGTTTGTGTGCAAGAGGCCTAAAACAGAGAAGACTCTACTCATTTTCTTAAGCTCAATTTTCTAGCATTTTAGATGATAAACTTGCTGATCATTTATATTATGTACGTGAACATGGATATAAAATATAACTATGTGAACGAGGCCTGTTCCATTATCCTCTGCTATAAGTACTTCAGAATAATTTGCCAATTTTTCAACTAAGGAACCGTATTCCTTCAAAATAAGCCTAGTTCACTTGTCAGTGTTTGGTAATCTACAGTGACTGTCAGCCTAAACCTCGTGCAGGTCAACAACACAGAAGTGGTAAAAATCTTTCCATTATACCATATCTCTGTGTAGGCTCCATTCCTGGTTTGACTAAATCAATGGGCGGTTTGCCTAATGGCCAAATATTTTCTGTATAGAATATTATTTTTCTGTAGCTCGATCTAGGTGATCTACCATGGAACTGAGGACAAACATGTTTTGCAAATTATACTATTGCGCATTCTTTTGCATGCCCCAATTTCAGATATCCCAGTGGCCCCATAGTAGTGATGGCAGCCACAATTATTATTTATAAGGCTAGTGAATATGCTAGACTATTAGTATAAGCAGTTCTTGGTGTTATTTTTCTATGTAGATAGTTTAGCCAATACTAGGGATAGATTATGAAGGCAGGAAAAGTCTAAAGGACTTTTTTAGACAATAAAAAAAAGAGATACCAGCCTTACACTTGCTCTAAAGCCATTGCTTCTTTGAGTCAACACTGCTCCTCCTCTCTGCCCTGTTTTATGCCAAAGTGCATGCAGCCATCAAGAAGTGTGTGACACAGACACCACCTAATAGCACTGACTCATAGGTCTCTATCTTATTCTCTATTGAGCCTTTCACTAGAAAAGAGTGGTGGTAGACACATTGAAACCTATAAAGATACTGGCTTTAACCCAAAGTGGGAAACTACAAGAGAACAGCCTGATGGCCTAACGTCATGATTTACTGGTCCTTACTCAGAGGTCTACTGATAGCTAATGCTCTGTTTTGCCATTAATATCTCCGTCGACAATTACATTTTTCTCCATGCTTTGCAAATTTGAAGGACATTTTCTACAGAAATATTTATAAAATATAATAATATCATTCTATGGTTATATTATTCAAAATTGTAAAATGTTTTCTTTTTGACAGATTACTGTAACAGGAGCTCAGAAGAACATCTGGTATCTTTACATTTTAAAGCAGATGATCATTTTGTCACACAAGATACCTATGAAAAACATGCCATTATAACAGATGTACCCTCTGACATTCACAGCAAAAATCTATCATCTGATGCTATGAAACATGTGGAGGAGAAGCCATTTTCATGTTCAGAATGTGGGAAATGTTTTACTTTAAAAAAAACTCTTGTTGCACACCAGAGAATTCACACAGGAGAGAAGCCATATTCATGTTTGGAATGTGAGAGATGTTTTGCTTGGAAATCAGACTTCATTAGGCATAAGAGAAATCATACAGGGGAGAAGCCTTTTTCATGTTCATATTGCGGGAAATGTTTTAAACAGAAATCAGATCTTGTTATGCATCAGAGATTCCACACTGGGTCGATGCTATTTGCATGTACAGAATGTCATAAATGTTTCAACCAGAAATCAGATCTTGTTAGACATCAGAGAATTCACACAGGGGTGAAGCCATTTTCATGCCCAGAATGTGGGAAATGTTTTACTCAAAAATCAAGTCTTGATTACCATCAGAGAAATCACATAGGAGAGAAGCCATTTTCATGTTCAGAATGTGGGAAGTGTTTTACGTTGAAATCAATTCTTCGTAAACATGAGAAATGTCACACGGGGAACAAGATGTTTTCATGTTCAGAATGTGGGAAAAATTATAGTTCTAAATCAGCTCTTCTCATTCATCAGAGAATTCACACAGGGGAGAAGCTATTTTCATGTTCAGAATGTGGGAAATGTTTTACGTTGAAATCAAATCTTCTTAAACATGAGAGACGTCACACGGGGGACAAGCCATTTTCATGCCCAGAATGTGGGAAATGTTTTACTCGAAAATCAAGTCTTAATTACCATCAGAGAACTCACACAGGAGAGAAGCCATTTTCATGTTCAGAATGTGGGAAGTGTTTTACATCAAAATCAATTCTTCTACAACATGAGATGCGTCACACGGGGGACAAACCGTTTTCATGTTCACAATGTGGGAAAAATTATAGTTCTAAATCAGCTCTTCTCATTCATCAGAGAATTCACACAGGGGAGAAGCTATTTTCATGTTCAGAATGTGGGAAGTGTTTTACATTGAAATCAAATCTTCTTAAACATGAGAGACGTCACACGGGGGACAAGCCGTTTTCATGTTCAGAATGTGGGAAAAATTATAGTTCTAAATCAGCTCTTCTCATTCATCAGATAATTCACACAGGGGAGAAGCCATTTTCATGTTTAGAATGTGGTAAATGTTTTAACAAAAAATCAAATCTTGTTACACATAAGAGAACTCACACGGGGGAGAAGCCGTTCTCATGTTCAGAATGTGGAAAATGTTTTAACAGGAAATTACATCTCATTGCACATCACAGAATTCACACAGGAGAAAAGCCATATTCATGTTCAGAATGTGGGAAATGTTTTACTTGGAAATCATATTTTGTTAGACATCAGATGATTCACACAGGGGAGAAGCCATATTCATGTTCTGAATGTAGGAAATGTTTTACCCAGAAGTCAGCACTTGTCATGCATCAAAGAACTCACACAGGGGAGAAGCCATTTTCATGTTTAGAATGTGGCAAATGTTTTATTTGCAAATCAGATTTTGCTAGACATCAGAAGAGTCACACAGGGGAGAAGCCATATTCATGTTCTGAATGTAGGAAATGTTTTACACAGAAGTCAGCGCTTGTTACGCATCAAAGAACTCACACAGGTGAGAAGCCATTTTCATGTTTAGAATGTGGGAAATGTTTTACTACGAAATCAGCTTTTGTTAGACATCAGAGAAGTCACACAGGGGAGAAGCCATTTTCATGTTTAGAATGTGGGAAATGTTTTACTTCGAAATCAAATCTTGTTACACATCAGATAATTCACACAGGAGAGAAGCCATATTCATGTTCAGAATGTGGGAAATGTTTTAACAGGAAATCAAATCTTGTTGCACATCAGATAATTCACACAGGGGAGAAGCCATATTCATGTTCTTAATGCGGGAAATGTTTTGACTGGAAATCAAATTTTGTTAGACCAAGTGAATGTACACAAGGGAAAGCCATTGTTATGTCCCGAATGTGGGAAATGTTTACCCACAAATCACATCTTTCTAAACATCAGAGAACTCACACAGGTGAGAAGCCATTTACTTTTGTTAAACTAAAGAAAAATTTCACTTATAGTCAAAGTAAAGTCATGTCACAAAAGAGAAAAGGAAATCGGTTAAGATTCATAAATGATTATTATGAAATCTATGTAATTACAAATCAAGGTCTCTTATCCAAAAAGCAAATAGAATCCAGATAACTCGCCTATATATCCACCATATGCAGAGAATATTATACATTAATATATTTAACTGAATATTAAAACTTGTTTCTAATTATTAAAAATATTTGCTTTAAAACTTGCATAGTTATGTTTGAATATTTATTTTGTTATTTGTTGCATTTGTAAGGATTGTTCTCTCTGCCTGGGACGGCGATGACAGACTTCTCATCAAACAGGGGGTTTTCAAGCTCAAATGATGTTTTATTGGTCGCAGCTTCACATCACAACATGTTACATCAACACAAAACAATAAATACTTTTTTTTATTTTGTGCCATTAAAACTCCAACTCACTGTTCTTATGTGGGAATATAAGGACCCTCATTCTATTGATTATGGGAATAGGTGATTGTCAGGCTCTCCACCTGCTTTGTCCGTCGCTGCTGACCGGGTACCTTTTTTCACGTTTATTTTTATTAATGAAAAAGAAACATATACAAACCATTATGTTTTTCATTCCATGTTACAATATGAATTTATTATTGTTTTTAATTCCCCATAATCACCCATTTCCCACCCCTCCCTACCATTGCAATGCGTCTCTAGGTACTTTATGATCCTACTCAAATATGCAATAATGGAAACATAAATTTGGGGATGAAAAAAGGATCAAGGCATCCAAGCTTCCCATATCTTAGTCCACTTCTGACTATTTCATTGCCTCTATAGAACCTTCTCATAGTTCTTAACCAGATTTTTCAAAGAATTCAAATTTGGAACATCTCGTGAGAACCAAACTCGAGTAATCAGAATTCTCGTCAATAACAATATTCAAAAGAATCTTCCTATACTTATGGCAATTTACCTTAGAGAGATCACTCAATAATGACAAACCAGTATTCTTTTAATTTTGGACAAGACCAGAGCATGTGTAAGTGATCACCCCGAAAAAAACAAAACACTATGGACACTTAGAACTATGTCTTAACCCATATTTATTGAGCCACAAAGGCGTGATATATAATCTATGTAGAATATTAAATTGTATCACTATGTGATGAAAGTTATGTGATATTGAACTCAAATTCAGTAATCATCTCCCCAGGCCCTTTGTCCTGGTGATTGTGTTTAATTAAATAGTGCCTTAAGTAAGAACTTATACAAGTATGTAATCCTAACCTTATGGCGTAGATTCCCTAGAAATTAATCTAAGGAGGTAGAGATATCTATCTTCAACAGTGATTTATTCTTTACACTAGAAAGTGCCAAACGTATTTGAAAATATCTAAACCAAGACAAACCAACAATAGTCTCAGTTTGTGTTAACACTGAGAACAGAAGTATCTCTCCATTCTTCACCACTTGTGCTATATATAAAATATTATTTTTTTGCCAATACTAGAGGGGAGTACAATGAAGAGATCCTGTTATTTCCAGACATCTTCTAATAGTGTCTCATGCCTTAGATAATAACTTTTTAGCCTCTTTACACTCCTGTTGCATATTAGTTAATTGCCCCAATTTCAATAATGTGAAAATGTTGTTATACAGAGATCTCCTCACCAGAGTAGTACACAATAAACTTTTCTTCCATTCCAATTCCAGCACATTGGCCACAGAGTGAAATCTCTGGAATCCACCCAGACAGCCTCCCTTGAACATAGCTCAGCGGTGTCACGCTCCTGGCTTCTTGTCAACAACACATTAACTCCCTGTATTTAGGGATTGAAGACCAGGAGAATCGCAGTCGGAGGAACAACCTCCGCTTCAGGGGAATACCTGAGTCGGGGACTAACGAGGAAATTATTGCTGCCGTCAAACAAATCATGGACTCTCTCCTGGGGAACAACGACTCTGCCTCCATTATCGTGGAAAGGGCCCATAGAGTCCTCAGACAGAAGCCGAAAGACTCTGAGCCACCCAGGGATATCATTTATCATTTTTTGAATTTCCTGAACAAAGAGAAAATCCTTACAGCACCCAGAGTCTCACAAAATATCACATTTGGAAATTCCTCCATTTCAATATTCCAAGACTTATCTCCAATCACCTTGCAAAAAACAAGAACCAGCGAACATTTTACTGACCTCCTCCGTGACAAACGTATACCTTACAGGTGGACCTTTCCTTTTGGCCTAGCCTTCAGGTACTCTGGAAGGAACATCAAAATCTCCTTGCACACTGATTTGCAAGACCCATTTTCCATCATGGACATTCCTCCTCTGGATATTGCGAACTGGGATGCAGTGACTGACATCACTTCACTTCCAGAACTCCCTAAACCGATCCCTTGGGAAAGAATCTCTACACCAAATCAACAACGTGTAGACAGCGCAGCGGTATCCTAACTCCTAAAAGGATCACCTGATTCTCCTCAGAAACTAACATGGCTCCCTCCTTTAATAGTGTTTTATAACCTCCATTATCTTTGTATTCTTCTCCACCTCGCTATAGCCCTCACTATCTCTCCACAATCTCTACTTTTTCTTTCCTTAGGTCCCAGGAAATAGCATTGCCTTTCCTTAGCTCTTCTGTTCTATTGTTTTGGTTATTGTTTTGTTCCCCATTTGTTTTCTTATAGATATGAAACACGTGGGTACAATCTTCAAAACCAGAGGTCCACTACTGCTTATAGACTTGCCTCCCTTGGGGCTGCCATGAGAGTCCTTTCTCCTTTGCTGCAATGTGAGTATACCTACAGTTTGATTTATCCATTACCTACTTCTATTATAAACAATGACTAGTCTCTCTTCAGTATCTTATAATGTAAAGGGGCTTAGGTCTCCCTCCAAGAGACCCCAAATCTTCTCCCTTCTTTGGAAGGAAAAATGCTCTGTGATCTTGCTCCAGGAAACTCACTACAAGCATGGTAAATACCCAGACCTCTCTTTTTCAAAATTCCCTAACTGGTATCATAGCGGAGCAGATGGTGCAGCCTTCAAGGGGAGTAAGTATAGGCTTTCGGAAAGACGTCCCTTTCACTTATTCCTCCCATACCCAAGATCCCGAAGGCTGTTATATTATCCTGAAGGGCCTTATTGGCCATAAAATGTATACTTTTGCTAATATATACGCACCTAATACGGATCAGATTTCATGGCTAATATCTGTTTTAGAACTGATAGAATCTACCCATGAAGGTACTCTAGTCTTGGCGGGTGATTTCAATGTGACTTTACAACCCCTCAATGACACATCCTCCAAGCAATCACCCTTCTCGGCGAGATCGTTAAAGAAGCTTAACACCAGGCTATTTGAGATGGGTCTCATAGATATTTGGAGATGCCTAAATCCCTCTGTTATTGACTATTCTTTTTATTCTGCTGCAGGACAATCCTACTCAAGGATTGATTACATACTTATGTCCAAGGAACAATTGCAATACTGTGTGGATTCAAGGATCGGAAGTATCACGATTTCAGATCACTCCTCTGTCTTCTGCTCGTTAAAGCCTCCTTCTGATCCAGGTAGGTCATCCATCTGGAGGCTTAAGGAGTCCATTCTGAGCAATGATGGTCACAAAAAACACTTCACTTCCCTATTAGAAGAATACTTTTCCACCAACAACAACCCAGGCATATCTCCCCAAGTTTTATGGGACACCCACAAAGTATTCATATGAGGCCACTTTATCTGTAAATGCACCTATTTGAAGAAACAGGCTGATGAGCGTCTTTCCTCCCTACTAAGTCAAACACATACCCTAGAGTCCCTCCACAAAAGATCATTAGCAGCTCACTACTTATCTGACCTCACTTCTCTTAGATCAGAGCTTAAAAATCTTCTCAATAAGAAATCTGCCAAATACTACCTGTCGTCCTAATAATTTTTTTTGCTCATGGCAACAAAGCATCAAAATATTTGATGCATCGCATCAAGCGTAGAAAACTAGCACGATATGTGTCCTCTATCAGATCCCCTCAAGGACAACAACTTTTTTCAGCCGATGCTATTGCCGAGCAATTTAGACTATTTTATGAAACCTTGTATAATCTGCCATGCCCCAGAGGTGACATACCCACTCAGGCCAGAGATTTATTTGCTACTATTTTCTTGGATACTTTAGACCTCCCAAAACGTTTACCTTCTCAATGTAAGGCTCTAGAGAAACCATTTACACTAGTAGAACTCTCCCTTGCTCTTAAAACCATTTATCCGCTGATATGACTACCTTATGATTACCATAATTCCCAAGGAAGATAAGAACCTTACCTCGTGTGCCAATTACCGCCCCATATCATTATTGAATATTGACTTAAAGCTCCTGGCAAAAATGTTAACCACCAGATTACAATCCTTCCTCCATCTGATCCATCCAGATCTGGTGGTGTTTGTGAAAGGCCACGAGGGGAATACCACCAAAGTACTTGATGCCCTTTTTCTGCGCTTCACACAAAAAGCTGCCATTAGTGCTCCTTGGTACCGATGCTGAAAAAGCATTCAACCGATTAGATTGGTCCTTTATCAAACACACCCTTTGCAAATTTCATTTCCCAGCCCCCTATATCAATGCCATTTTTTATATGTATGAACATTCTTCTGCTTCTGTATTGGTAAATAGCAAATGAGCCCCCAAAGGGGGAGGAGTATTGTTAACTAAAATATAACTTTTAATTCAATGTGCAACTAAAACACACTAATTTTATACAAAATGTTAAAAACTGATGGGGTCCAAGCCTGGTACCAGTAGTGTATTGGTAAATTACCTCACCTCAGACCGTTTTTCTATTAAGAACAGTACACGCCAGTGATGCCCCCTCTCCCCCCTCATCTTTGTATTAGTAATGGAAACCCTTATGCAGGCCCTGAGACAGAAGAATATCATGGGATTGAAAGTGGGCTCTCAGGAATTTAAATTAGCAGCTTTTGCTGACGACTTATTGATTCTTACCACAAACCCTGTCAAATCCATGCCCTCAATAATATCCCTTTTGCAGAGATTCATCTCCCTCTCTAACTTCAAAGTTAATCCACATAAGTCCAAGATTCTTCATATTGGCCTTCCCCCTACATTAGTATCAACCCTACAACTTGACTCCCCATTCAATTGGTCCATTCAGCAATTAACTTATTTAGGGGTTAAACTATCCCCTCACCTTTAAGATCTTTTTCACCTTAACTACACTCCTCTCGGTCCATCGTTGCTCAGTTGGACTCATTGGACTGCCATTACCTATCTTGGTTTGGAAGGAAAAACATGGTAATGTCATTGGTGATTCCACAGCTGACCTACCTTCTTCAGGTACTTCCAATCACAATTCCTAAATCATACTTCCGAACCCTGAACAGCCATATTTGCCATTTCATATGGCAAGGAAAGAAATCTACAATATCTTTTTCTACCCTAACGAAGCCCAAAATAATTTTGTGGGATAGGTCTCCCAGACCCAGAATTATACACTCACCTAAAGAATTATTAGGAACACCATACTAATACGTGTTGGACCCCCTTTTGCCTTCAGAACTGCCTTAATTATATGTGGCATTGATTCAACAAGGTGCTGATAGCATTCTTTAGAAATGTTGGCCCATATTGATAGGATAGCATCTTGCATTTGATGGAGATTTGAGGGATGCACATCCAGGGCACGAAGCTCCCGTTCCACCACATACCAAAGTTGCTCTATTGGGTTGAGATCTAGTGACTGTGGGGGCAATTTTAGTACAGTGAACTCATTGTCGTGTTCAAGAAACCATTTTTCCAGTCTTCAACAGTCCAATTTTGGTGAGCTCGTGCAAATTGTAGCCTCTTTTTCCTATTTTTAGTGGAGATGAGTGGTACCTGGTGGGTTCTTCTGCTGTTGTAGCCCATTCGCCTCAAGGTTGTGCGTGTTGTGGCGTCACAAATGCTTTGCTGCATACCTCGGTTGTAACGAGTGGTTATTTCAGTCAACTCTTCTATCAGCTTGAATCAGTCGGCCCATTCTCCTCTGACCTCTAGCATCAACAAGGCATTTTCGCCCACAGGACTGCTGCATACTGGATGTTTTTCCCTTTTTACACCATTCTTTGTAAACCCTAGAAATGGTTGTGCGTGAAAATCCCAGTAACTGAGCAGATTGTGAAATACTCAGACCGGCCCGTCTGGCACCAACAACCATGCCACGCTCAAAATTGCTTAAATCACCTTTCTTTCCCATTCTGACATTCAGTTTGGAGTTCAGGAGATTGTCTTGACCAGGACCACAACCCTACATGCATTGAAGCAACTGCCATGTGATTGGTTGACTAGATAATCGCATTAATGAGAAATAGAACAGGTGTTCCTAATAATTCTTTAGGTGAGTGTATATATAAGCTATTCATCTGTGTAGGGTGGTAGATTGGCTCAGGTCCTCTCCTCATAAACAATGTCTCTCCTTGGAAACTGTATATTTTCCTTCCACTTACAGGGCTTTGTTGTTGGCGTGCCGCCCACTTTCGGCCCTCCCATCCATTCCCAACCCAATAATCCATTCTTCCGTAAAGGTATGGAGGTGGTTTTCAGCCACTCTTAAAACATTTGCCTTCCCCTTTCCTCTTCTCCAAATTAAAGACGTAATTTATCTCAGCCCAAAACCACTCATAGATTCATGTCCTCTTGGGGTTAGATCCTCTGCCATTCCGTTATTGGATTTGCTGGACTCCGAAGGTTGCACCTTATAAGAACCTGAGCTTTGGAACTAAGCTAAACATCCCCCCTTCCCATAGTCTACTTCTCAATCTCCTTAGAAAAGAAATTACTCACTGGACTAAATCTGGGAAGGCCCCTGTCACCCAAGATTGGTTTGAGAATTTATTGACGTATACCAAGTTCCATTCTAAACTAATCTCCACTATGTACAAAAAACTGATGTCAAACAGGCTGCAATCAGTTTGTAGGAAAAGGATTTCGGGAGACAATTCTCTTTAGCTGAGGACCACAAACTGTTTAGTACTCCTCACAAACTTTCGAGATGTGTCCGAGTGCAAGAAAATGGGTACAAGATCTTGTCTAGGTGGTATAAAACCCCAGACAAGATCTCTTTTATCAATCTATCTATCCCAGATCTGTGTTGGAGGTGTGGGCTCATTCATCCATATCTGGGGGAAATGCCCCCTAATAAATGTTTGGTGGAAAAAGATCTTTCAATTGAGCAACTCGATTTGTCACTCTAATTTCCCATGCACTCCCGAGATACCTCTCTTGTCGTTTGGCATCCATGGAGGGCACGTCCATAGTAGAACCCTCCTCTTCTTGATTACAGCCGACCGTCTTCTCATACCTACATTTTGGCGTTCCTCTGACACACCCAGTGTTGTACAGTGGATTAATAAAGTAGACCAGTTTTACCATCTAGAGGAGATCTCACATTGGGAACTTCACTCTAGGAATAAATTCCTTTCCATTTGGTCTCTCTGGAAGTCCCTCAGGCATTTTGTCTAATACTATTTCTTTGATTTGAACCCACGCGTTTTCACCACAACAGTCAATCTAGGTTGTTGTATTGACAAATACGTTTATCTGTTACTCATGTTCTTTAACAAAAAGAATTTTATTTGTAAGTTTGATAGTTTTTTGTATCAATCGTGACATATGCCTTATTCTTTTGACTTTGTATGCATATACAAAACCAATAAAAATAATAATAATACAGCCCTTAAAGTAGGGAAGACTCAATCCTCCCTGATCCAGGGGCTTATATAAATATTCAAATTTAAGCCGTACTGTCACGGCGTGGCGTGGGTAGTAAACTCCACACCGAACACAGCGAAGTGTGCGGACGAGCAGGAACTCAGTGGAAAACCAAACACCAGCACTTCCAAAACCAGAAAGGAGCTATCAACCGCATAGCATGATGGGTGAGACCAGACTAAATAGAGGAATGACCACTTAGGCTACACCTGAGACAAGAGGTGCTGGTCATAACCAGTAACAACACAGAAACAAGTGAAATAAAAAGGCTGTCAGATCACATCATGTGCAGCCAGTCTCTTAGATCTTCTGACCCCTGTCACAGGAGAGACCGTGTCAGTACACCCCTTCTACTGGTGGCCTCCGGACACCGAGGACCGACTTTATCCGGGTGAGCTCTGTGAAAGGCCTTCACCAGACAACTAGCATGAACGTCGGCCGCTGGAACCCACATCCTCTCCTTTGGTCCATAACCCTTCCAGTGAACGAGATACTGAAGGGATCTACAAAGAATTCGGGAGTCCACTATCCTGGCGATCTGAGATTCCAGATTATCGTCCACCTTGACAGGAGCGGGAGGCGAGGAGGACGGTTTTAACAGGTTCGACATATCTCTTCAATAACGACTTATGAAACACATTATGAATCTTCAAAGCCTGAGGAAGTTCAAGACGAAAGGCTACCAGGTTAATAATGGCAGTGATCTTATCTGGACCAATAAACCTTGGACCCAACTTCCAAGAAGGTACTTTCAACTTGGACAGCCACTCAGAATCCCCCACTCTCAGGTCCGGACCATTCATACGTCTCTTGTCAACCATACGTTTACACTTGTTGCAGATTTTCTGCCAAATAGATGACAAAGAAGAGGAAAATCGTTCCTCTTCAGGTATTACAGAAGTCTCAGAAAATGTACCAAATTGCGGGTGGAACCCATATGCCCCAAAAAACGGCGACTTATCAGTGGGCTCCTATCTATGGTTATTTATGGCAAACTCGACTAAAGACAAAAATGAAGACCACACCTCTTTGTTCTCCGAGACAAAACATCTCAAATAAGTCTCCAGATTCTTATTAGTGCATTCAGTCTGTACGTTCGACTGAGGATGGAAGGCCGAAGAGAAGGACAATTGTACCACCAGACAGGTACAGAACGCCTTCCAGAATTTGGAAACAAACTGAGTCCCCCTATCAGACACCACATCAGAAGGAATACTTTCTAATTTCACAATGTTATTGACAAACACTTATGCAAGAGTTTTAGCATTAGGTAGACTTGGCAATGCTATAAAGTGCACCATCTTGCGAAAGTGATCAACAACCACCAAAATCACAGTTTCCTTAAGAATTAGGCAAATCAGTGATAAAATCCATGGATAAATGAGTCCAAGGTCTGGACAGGATGGGTAATGGAAGTAAAGATCCGGAACGCTGAGTGTGTGTCGCCTTAGCATGTGCACAAGTACTGCAAGCAGACACATAGTCCTCAACACACTTACGCAACTCCGTCCACTAGAATCTACGAGAGATGCGATCTACAGTGGATCTGCTCCTAGGGTGTCCTGTGAGAACCGTACAGTGATGTTTCTCTAACACCTTGTGACTTAATTCAGAAGGAACAAACAACTTCCCCGGAGGGCAAGAATCTGGTTCATCTCCATGGGCCTCCAACACCTCTGCCTCAAGGTCGATATATAGGGTGGATATAATATCGAACCAGGATCTTCCAAATCACCCCCCCCCCAGGAAAGCTAAGCGACAAAGCATCAGCCTTGACGTTCTTAACCCCAGGACGATAGGTGACAATGACATTAAATCTAGTAAAAAACAAGGACCATCTGGCCTGCCTTAGGTTCAGTCGTTTAGCCGACTCCAGGTAAGCCAGACTTTTGTAATCAGTAAGCACATTAATAGGATGAATTGCTCCTTCCAACAAATGACGCCACTCCTCAAAAGCCAACTTAATGGCCAGTGACTCTCTATTACCCACGTCATAATTCTTTTTCTGCAGCCTAGAGTTTCTTAGAGAAGAATGCACATGGGAGCCATTTACTAGGTGAAGAACCTTGCGACAAGACTGCTCCTACCCCTACCCCAGATGCGTCAACTTCCACAATGAATGTCTGTGACACATCCGGTTGCACCAGTATAGGAGCAGAAGCAAAACATTCCTTCACCGCAGAAAAAGCTTGTAATTCCGCATCAGACCAGACTGAGACATCGAAACCTTTCCTAGTCATGTCCGTTAAAGGTTTAACCACAGTCGAGTAGTTCAAAATGAATTTGCGGTAGTAGTTGTGAACCCCAAAAACCGCATAAGCGCTTTCAGATTTTTGGGTCGATCCCAGTCCAACACAGCACGGACCTTCTCTGGATCCATACGAAAACCTGAAGATGAGAGTAGGTAACCCAGGAATTGCACTTCCTGAACTGCAAACACACACTACTCCATCTTAGCTGTGGGGTTTTTCTCTGGTAGACAGGATTAGCGGATGCAGTATAGAGGCAACAACAAGTTCTTTGAATCAAACAGTTCAGTGTTTTATTCACACTTTAGGCAAGTGACAAAACAAGCAGTCATAATCAAGCAAAAAGTCACTTTGCGGTGTTGGTGGTAATTCACACCATGCGGCAATTCTGCCTCAAAGAGTCCTTGACCATAGCAGCACCAACCTGTTTTACGCCAAACAGGTAACAAGCCTTTATCCAGACACATGGCTCCTAGATCCCAACACAGAGACATCGCTTCTGAGCCCATTAAAGGACAGCCAGGTGCTGCCAAAACCCGGACCGGCACTTAAAATCCGGCCCTGTATTTGACCTCACCTGGCTGTAAATCAGCCCAGCAGCACATGCTGGGAAGAAAATACCTGTTTTCCCAGACCAAACCTCTCACTGTGTCACATAGCATACAATTTATTCTCTCTTAGGATCTGTAACACCTGTCTCACATGATCCTGATGAGTCTCCATATCCGGAGAATAAATTAGTATGTCATCCAGATACACAACAACAAACCTCCCCACCAGATGATAAAAGATATCATTAACAAAATGCTGGAAAACTGCAGGAGCATTGGTTAACCCAAACGGCATGACCAGACTCTCAAAATGACCCTCTGGGGTATTAAACACTGTCTTCCATTCATCCCCTTCCTTGATCCTGACCAGATTATATGCCTCCCTTAGGTCCAACTTGGAGAACACCTTGGCACCAACAATCTAGTTAAAACAAGTCAGGAATCAAAGGAAGGGGGTACGGATCACGGACCGTAATCCGATTGAGCTCACGGAAGTCCATGGCCTAAGAGTTCTGTCTTTCTTCTTTACAAAGAAGAACCCTGCTGCCACTGGGGACTTGGAAGGTCTAATATGGCCCTTAGCCAAACTCTCGGCAATACTCCCGCATGGCCGCTCTTTCAGGTTCAGAAAGGTTATATAACCTAGATTTGGGCAACTTCGCTCCGGGAATAAGATTGATAGGACAATCATATTCCCAGTGTGGGGGTAAACCCTGGCAACCACTCTCAGAAAATACATCCGAAAAATCTGAAATGAAAGATGGAACAGCATTAGTGGTCAAGACAGAAAGAGATGTATTAAGAGAATAATCTCTCCAATCACTCCAATCGAGAATCTGTCTTGCTTGTCAGTCGATGGTAGAATTATGTTTGCTCAACCATGGTAAACTCAGAACCAACGGAGCAGGCAGACCCTCCAGCACAAAACACAAAATAAATTCCTGATGAAAATAAGCCACTCTTAAACGGATGTCCAGCACCATCTGTGACAAACATTTCTGAGTAAGTGGTGCGGAGTCTATTGCAAACACTGAAATATTTTTCTGTAATGCACTTGTTGCCAACCAATGCAAACCAACGAACTGACCATCAACTAGGTTAACCCCTGCCACACTGTCAATAAACACCTCAATTCCCACAGTTTTGGACTCTAGCGCCACCTCGGCAGACAGGAGAAATTGGGTACTACCAGTAAATGACAAAAGTAAGTTTTCTGACTCTCCACCCACACTACCTAGGGTAAGATGGGAATTAAACTTTTTTTATTTTTGTTTTCACCTTGACGTTGAATGTAAGGACAAACAGTAACAAAATGTCCTCTTTTTCCATAGAAAAAAACATACTGCCTTCTTATAACTAAAACCCTTGCAAGCAGGCCCAGGGGTAGCTCCCCCTAACTGCATAGGTTCGTCACCAAGCATAAACTCAGTAGTCTCTCCACCCAAGGTGTCAGAGGAAGCCGCCACATTATATGATAGTTCATCCTGATCTCTCTCTGAAGTGTCTATCCAAATGTACAGCAAGGGACATAGCCGCTTCCAATGACTCAGGATTTTCGTGGAAAGGCAAACGTGTTCTTTAGCCTCTCGGATAATCCATGACAGAATTGGCTATGATAGCTGGATCATTCCACTCCATATCCATATCCCATCTCCTAAATTCAGAGCAATAGATCTCTGCAGAACGCTCTCCCTGCTGTAAACCACATAACTTGGTCTCGGCCAGGGAGATTCTATCCAGGTCATCGTAGATAAGACCGAGAGCTCTGAAAAATTCATCTACTGACCGGAGGGACTCTTTGACTCTCATCCCCAGATGAGAGCGGACGTAACTTAAAGTACAATTTACACGACTCTCTGAACCGAATAATATCTCTTCCCCCCGAAAACCTGTCCGGAAGGTACAGGACAGGCCTGGTAACTACTACTGGCACCTGCAGCCTGTGATCTCTGGATCTGCATGCGGAGGTCAGCTACTTCAATAGACAGACCCTGCAAATGTCTAGCCAGTGCAGCAATTGGATCCATAGCCTCACTGACACAAACAAAAAATTATGGTTTGTGGCGGTTGATAATGTCACAGCGAACACCTAACACAGGAAAAGGTACTAGGCCTGGCAACTAGGAAAATGGGAAAGGTCACCACCTAGTGAATCTCTAGACTGAGCCCTGACTACTATCAGTATGAACAGACCTCAATGGTAGGAATGTTCATACGTTGGAACCTAGAGCCCTATCTGACCCTAAAGGGCCCTGGAGATGGTGTCAGGACAAAATATGACATGTTCCTTCCCAGCTGAAGGAACAGGAGACTTCGTCAGGCCTAATACCAAAAGATAGTGGAATACAACAAACTAGAAAATAGGAAAAGACACTTAACTCCGAAGTATGCGGACTAGCAGGAACTCAGTGGAGAACCAAACACCAGCACTTCCAAAACCAAAAAGGATCTATCAAATGCATGGCCTGATGGGTAAGTCCAGACTAAATAGAGGAGTTGGAATAACCACTTAAAGGGGTTGACCAAGTTATATTTATTGATGACCTATCCTCAGGATAGGTCATCGATATCAGATCGGAGTGGGTCTGACACCAGGCACCCCCTACGATCAGCTGTTTGAAGAGGAGACTCGCGCGGTGTCAGCGCTGCCTCCTCTTCACTGTTTACCTTCTAGTCGTTGCATCTGCAGTGGTGAGCAGGTGTAATTACACCCAAGCGGATAGGTCATAAATAAATATAACTTAGACAACCCCTTTAAGCTACACCTGAGACAAGAGGTGTGGTCATAACCAGCAACAACACAGAACTAAAGTGAAACAAAGAGGCTGTCATACCACATCAGGTGCAGCCAGTCTTTTAGATATTCTGACCCCTGTCACGGGAGAGACCTTGACACTTACCCTCTTTCTTCCACACAACAAATCTTTAATAATTCTCTCGATAAGCTTAAAAAACGTATCCTCTATCCATATAGGCTAATTCCTGAGTAGGGTTGAGCGAACCCGACGTACCGAACTTTAGGATTTTTGGAACCCGTTCGGTGTTCTGTGTTTTAATGGCGCTTTTTGAAAGCAGGGGAGCCAATCAACAAGCATTTAACTAGTGTGCCCTTAGAAGCCATAACAGCCATGCCTACTAATGGCATGGCTGTGATTGGCCAGTGCAGCATGTGACCCACCATCTATATAAGCTGGAGTCATGTAGCGCCGTACTTCACTTTGCTCTTACTAGTGTAGGGATAGGATGCTGCTGCTGTGAGGGAGAGAATAGAAAATAAATAATCTATCTGATATCACATCACAACTTGTTATTAACTCTGCGATCTACTGCGATTTTGTTTTGTGGGCGCAGTGCAACATTTTTGTACCCTGCCCTGAGCTCAATGACACAGAAAAATATGTTTTATCCATCTGTTAGTTAGGTGGGCATCGGCGGCCATTTTGTGCAAGTTCAGTGCACCAGCACTGCATATGTGCCAGGGACAATACATTATTCCTGTTCTTTTAGTTCAGTGGGCAACATATATCCAACATATTCTGCTTTCTTCTGTGCAGCCTCAGCTTCCATTTCTGCTTCCCTCTGTGTAGCCTCAGCTTCCATTTCTGCTTCCCTCTGTGCAGCTTCAGCGTCCATTTCCGCTTCCCTCTGTGTAGCCTCAGCTTCGATTTCCGCTTTCTTCTGGGCGAAAACTGCCTGGATTTTAGAAGCTTCTGCATCAGCGCTGGCTTTGATGAGTCGTTGGCTGAGAGTAGAAGATGTAGATCTTAAGGATTTGGAAGATCGTGTGGAGCGATTTTTCCATCTGTTTTTGTCCTTGTTTGTATTACTAGATCGTCTCTTTCAAGATTGAGCTCATTCAATTCCTGTAATTCTTTTAAAGGGCTTCTGTCACCCCACTAAAGTGATTTTTTTTTTTTGGGCTGGTGAAATTAGTTATATTGCGATATATCACAATATAATTGTGTCACTTACTTTGATCCAGCAGTTTCTTCCAAAAACGAAGTTTTAATATATGTAAATTAGGTCTCTAACAGCAAGTAGGGCGGCTACTTGCTGCTAGCTGCTACAGAAATCCGCCCCCTCGCCGTGTTGATTGACAGGGCCAGCCGGGATCTCCTCCTCCGGCCAGCCCTGTCGGCATTTCAAAAATCGCGCGCCTCTGTGGGTTCGGCGCAGGCGCTCTGAGATGAGGAGGCTCGTCTCCTCAGCACTCCCTCAGTGCGCCTGCGCCGATGACATCACCGAAATAGAAGACGTCATCGGCGCAGGCGCACTGAGGGAGTGCTGAGGAGACGAGCCTCCTCATCTCAGAGCGCCTGCGCCGAACCCACAGAGGCGCGCGATTTTTGAAATGCCGACAGGGCTGGCCGGAGGAGGAGATCCCGGCTGGCCCTGTCAATCAACACGACGAGAGGGCGGATTTCTGCAGCAGCTACCAGCAAGTAGCCGCCCTACTTGCTGTTAGAGACCTAATTTACATATGATAAAACTTTGTTTTTGGAAGAAACTGCTGGATCAAAGTAAGTGACACAATTATATTGTGATATATCGCAATATAACTAATTTCACCAGCCCAAAAAAAAAAAATCACTTTAGTGGGGTGACAGAAGCCCTTTAAGGAATTTTCTGTGTTGTACCGCTTTAAGAGATCAGCATATTTAGCAGACAGTCGTTGGTAGTTCTCATAGGCAGCATTCAACTGCTTAACAGCGCCCTCTAGGTGCAATACCTTATGAGTTGGTTGAGACAGAGCTGACATGCATTCAATAGTTTTAGACCATGAGTGGCTGATGTTCTGCAGCAGTTCTTCTTTGTCAGCCTCATAGTTCTCTTGGACTTTCCAGGTTGGCTTCACTAAACGTTTTTGTTTTATGTGGCCTTGAGGATCTGTCTCCTGAGCTGTTGGAAGTTCAGGTTCTTTCTGTGTATTAGGTTCCTCAGATTGTACATTGCCTTGCTGGTGCATTGTGATGGCAAGCAGAGGGTTAAATCACCAGGTATGTGTTTGCATAGAAATGTATCAATCTTCTGGCTCTGGTAGAGGGTTTCCTAGGCAACCAGTGGGAGGGGGAGTCATAGAGAAGTTCAGCAATGGCTGCTGCACAGTTAGTTTTGATTGCATACAGAGCTTAGATTGACTTGCAGGCAGAATGCATGTGACAATACAGACAGTCTGGGAGCTGATTATATAACAGTTTCTTCAATAATCTGTGCAGAAAACTGATGAATCTTATGCTGAGATTTGCTTGCTGGCTGGAGTATACAGGCTTGTACATATATTCTGCTATATCCCAGTGTCCATATACATCTCACTATACATGCATAGCTAGCAAGGATCCCTTGAACGATAGTTTGCAGATCTTGTAAGATCCCTTCACTGATTTTTTGACTGTTCTGCCTCTCCAGTCTAAGCATTGAAAGTGTGATCTCTGTAACTTACAGTTCTGCTGAGATGGCGGTAACCATCAATCTTAGGTGAATTGGCCGACAGTGACTCGATCCAAATGACACCTTGTAGATCGTGAAGAAGTTTATTCCAAACTGTGCAGATCATACGCCGATGAACAGATGGATAGGTCAAAAAATCATGCTGTGAGCAGCTAACAGAGCAAGTAGCTGAGATGAGGGGAGAAGCCAGAATGAAGAAGAGGGGAGGAGACAAGAGAGAGAGCAGAAGCTAGGGGAAGAGAGAAGGGACACACATAATACAAAGGCAAACCAAGCATGTATAACATGATAGGCACCTCTGCATAGGTGACAGGAACATAAATTTTAAAAAACGTCTGTTACATTGTCAGGTGACATTTTTTCAAATTTTGCCGGATAGAAACCTCTGCTCTGCATAGTTGACAGGGAATAAAATTGATGAGCACCACCTACTTTCATTCAATGCTTAAACTTTAACAAGTTGTTCCACATATGCGCTTTAATACTTTGTCCCATATATCCACTCTATCATATTTAATTTGAAACAATTAACCTCCCTTGGATGTGTTCTCTCTTTCTCACGCTCCCTCTCCAGGGTGGAACCCTGATTCGCCGATAACCGTGATCACCATGGTAGCCTCAGAAAAGAACATCGAAAGTTGATAGAGCAGATATCCAATTGGATCGTGAACATCACGGGGACATATGACATGGTGGAGCAGTAAGTGTGCACACGCCTACATGAACTGACTGACAGGGGTCAGCCCCTGCAACTTCTGGGTCTCCAAATTGGGTACATGGTCTGAGCTTGCCCTTTACCCCTTGAAGATGCTTGCCTGCCCTGCAGCCAGTGTATTGTCTGAACGTGTGTTTAGCACGGCTGGAGGGGGTTGTCACAGGTTATATGGTGTACCCCAATTAAAAGAAATAAAAATAAATTTAAAACCAAAAAACAATGTAGGCTACCTCCTCCTCCACCGCCGCTTCCACCTACACCGCCACATCCACCACCTCCTCAACCTCCTACTCCATATGGACCTCGTCCTCCTAGATCACGATTATTATTTTTTATTTTTACGTATTTTATGCTATTTAAAGTAATTTCCCTATCCACTTTTGTTTGCAGAGCACTTGCCATGACCTTAACCACATTTTGCTGCCATTTGCAACCCTCTAGCACTTTCCATGACATTTTTACAGCCATTTTAGTGCTCAAAAGTTCGGGTCCCCATTGACTTCAATGGGGTTCGGGGTCAAGTTCGGGTCCCGAACTCAAACTTTTTAGTGAAGTTCGGCCGAACCCGTCAAACCCGAACATCCAAGTCTCTGCTCAACTCTAGACACGAGTGGTTTGTACGCTGTGCAATCAGAGCCTGAAGCAAGGCATAAACGTTCTCAACCGAGCACAACCTACATGACCAGGCATCTAAATGCAAAGCACGAGCTGCAGTGGAGTAGACACTTTAAAAACCAAGAAAGGTCTCTGGCTCCTCCTGCTTCCTCTTTGCTGCAGTCTCGGCCTCTTCATCCACCTCTGGAGTGACAGTGGCACTTGCCGTCCCCGCAAACAGATGATGTTACCAAGCATCTCCACAATGTCCCATTGAAGCATTCAGCTGTCTATCTCCCAAACACTGGAGTGGAAGAGGAAGTACCCTCTACCCACAAGCGATCCCTGGCCCTGAACGCCAGCATTTCAAAATGACTGGCCTTTGAAATGCTGTCATTCCGTCTGGTGGAGACGGAGAGTTTTAAAAGCCTTATGGCGGTGGCTGTCTCACAGTATGTTGTGCCCAACCGCCACTACTTTTACAGGGGAGCCATCCCTCCACTTTACAACCAAGTGGGGGACAAAATCAGGTGTGCACTGTGCAATGCCATCTGTGGCAAGGTGCACCTAACTACGGATACGTCGACCATTAAGCGCGGTCAGGGACATTATATCTTCCTAAGCACACTGGGTAGATGCAGTGGTGGCTGGGCCTGAGGCGGATAGCAGTTTGGCGCATGTCCTTCGACCACCGAGGATTGCAGGGCGCTTCAGTTTGTCTCCTGTTGCTTCCTCCTCCTACTCTGCTTCCTCATCCTCTACCGCCTTCTCATCCGGTCAGCGTAACACCATCACCACCAACTTCAGCACAGCCAGGGGTAAACGACAGCAGGCAGTTTTAAAACGTATCTGTTTGGGGGACAAACCCCACACCACACAGGAGCTATGGATGGGCATGGAACAACAGACCGATGAGTGGTTGGTGCCAGTTAACCTCAAGTCAGGCCTGTTGGTGTGCGATAATAGGCAAAATCTCGTAGCAGCTCTGGGCCTAGCCAGTTTGACGCACATCCCTTGCCTGGCTCATGTGCTGAATTTGGTGGAGCAGAGGTTCCTGAAAAAATACCCCAATATGTCAGCGCTTCTGCAGAAAGTGCGGGCCTGTCAGCGCTGCAGTGTAACTTCGGCCTTCCCGCTCACCGCTTCACATGCGACGTGTCCACAAGGTGGAACTGCACCTTGCACATGCTGACCAGACTGTGCGAGCAGCAGCAAGCGATAGTGGAGTATCAGCTGCAGCACGCAAGGGTGAGTCGCTCTGCGGAACAGCACCACTTCACCACCAATGACTGGGCCTCCATGCGAGACCTGTTTTCCTTGTTGCGCTGTTTCTAGTACTCCATCAACATGGCCAGTGCCGATGACGCCATTCTCAGCGTTACTATCCCACTTATATGCCTCCTTGAAAAAACGCTGCTGGCGATGATGGAAGAGAATGTGGCACAGGAAGGGAGGAAGAGGGATCATTTACAAGGGTTTCAGGCCAGTCATTCACAAGTGGCTCCGACAGCCAGAGCTAAGGACTCCATATAAATATCAAATAGCAATGGGGAGAGAGGACAGCCTTGGCGAGTGCCCTTATTCAAAGTGAAACTTGTTTTCAAACTCCCATTAATATTAAATCTCGCCAAAGGAGATCTATACAACAATTTGATCATATCAATAAATCTATCTCCAAACCCCATCCTACCGCAAACCTTACAGAGGAATCTCCACTCCACCCTGTCAAAGGCCCTAGAGGTCCAAAGACAGAATGGAGCGGGAGACTCCCCCTGGGAGACTGAATGTTAGTAAACAACCGATGAAGATTATAATGGGTGAGTACCCTTATCTGGAATAAACCCGTTCTGGTCAGGGTGTATCACCGAAGAGACAACCTTAGAGAGTCTTGTAGTCAGAATCCTTGAAAGAAGCTTAACATCAGTATTGAGTAAGGATATAGGTCTATACGAACTCAAATCCAAAGGATCCTTACCTTTTTTCAAAATTAATGTTATTACAGCTTCTGTCATTGACTCTGGTAGAATCCCATCCTTTAATGAGTCAACAAATACCTTCAGTAAGCTAAGGAGGAAAACTTCCCTATATCTATGATAAAATTCATATGGAAATCCATCTGACCCAGGGGAGGAATTGCCAGAGCATACCTTAATTGCAGCCTCTACTTTTTGTAAGATGAAATCTGCCTCAAGTGATTCTCTTTGAGCATCTGTAAGAACTGGAAAGGAAATAGCATCCAAATAAGAATTCATCATTTTAGTGATATTAGTATCTTCTTTATATAAATCTGAAAAATGATTAACAAAAATTCCCCTTTAAAGTCTCTTGATCCTTAACAATTCTATACATCGATTAAGCGGATGCTACCTATTTATGTATATTTTTTATATTGATTAGAGATCACCCTCGACAAAGTTTTGAGGTGTTTATCGACCGTGGGGCAGGGGTGAACCTGATTGATGCACAGTTTGTCAGTATGCACGGGTTGTCACCAAGTGTATTAGAAAAAAACATTCCCATATTCGTTATTGATTCTGCACCTCTTGCTGAGAAGTGTTTGTCTCAAGTGGTGCATGATATCAGATTACGAATGGGAGACTTTCATCAAGAATTTATCTCGTGTTTTGTGTTGGAAGGTCTCCCTGCGCCGGTGGTTCTGGGTTTGCTGTGGCTTAGCAAGCACAATCCATCTATCAATTGGATTAGGGTGATTAATGCATTGACAATTGTCTCAATACATCTTTTTCTGTTGTAACTACCAAGAATTTATCCTCTTTTATATCCGGGTTTGCCAGCGCGTTTTCTGAGAGTGGATGCCAGGTTTTACCTCCACATCGGGAATATGATTGTTCTATCAGTCTTATAACTGGAGCTAAGTGGCCTAAATCTAGGTTGTATAACCTTTCTGAACCTGAAAAACAAGCCATGAGACAGTATATTACGAAGAGTTTGGCCAAAGGACATATAAGACCTTCCAAGTCTCCAGTGGTAGCAGGGTTCTTTTTTGTCTGGATTTCCATGAACTTAATCGGATCACTGTCCGTGATCCTTACCTTCTTCCTATAACTCCCGATTGATTTAACCAGATTATTGGCGCCAAGGTGTTCTCCAAGTTGGACTTAAGAGGGGCATATAATCTGGTTAGGATCAAGGAAGGGGATGAATGAAATACGACTTTTAATACTCCTTAGGGGCACTTTGAGAACCTGGTCATGCCTTTCGGTTTGACCAATGCTCCTGCAGTGTTCTCACACTGTCACGGCTGTGTCTTGGTCCCGGTGTAGTTTGCCATGACACGTCTGCCATGCATGCAGTTGCCGGTGGCAACGTGTTGCTTCTGTATGTGTGTGCACTGCTCCTGTTTCCTGGCCTCTCCCCAGTCTAGTGGTTATAGGGTTAAGGTGTGAATCTGGGTGTGGTCTCAGGGCTCTACTTATCCTGTTGCTGTGAGTTTGAGGTCAGTTATTCCAGCCTTGGTTGGTGTTGGAGCCTTGCTCCTGTCCTGTATATTCCATCTGTCCAGTGTGAGGGCCACCTAGTTTGACATACTGTCACGGTGCAGGTGTGGGGGAACTCCACATCGAACACCGATGGGAAGCAGGAATAGAGACTAGGTGAGGGCACCGGGAAAATGGAGCAGAGAACCTCCTAATGCATACCTAAACCTTGCCCTGACTCCTAACCGTATGAGCGGACCCAGATGGTAGGAGGCCTCATACACAGGAACCTTGGGACCTACTAACCCTAAAGATCCCTGGAATAGAGTCAGGGCCGGAGACGACTGGTTCCTCCACCAGAAGGATGAACCAGAAGTCTCCCATTGGCCTATATGCAATGAAAGGGGAAGACAATAAAATGGAACTTGATCGGCAGGTAAGAACCCAGTGAATAACTACGCACCGGAACAACAAGCACTTACCTGCCGCAGCAACAGGATAAAAAAACAACACCAATAACTACCTGGACTCCCATGCAAACCGGAAAGATGACGGCACCAGGCAGAGCTGCTCACAGACTTGTAGTTGCCCCTCTGGGGAACCCAGGAGCCCTCTCACTGAAGGCACAGACAGAGAGGGGAACGTCTAGCATCCAAGCAGGACAATACTCACCAACCACTACTGTTTGTGTAGATTAAATGTTCTGGACTGACATTCTGCAGTTTGGCCACAAGATGCCACTATTTCCTAACACAGCTACAGACTGCACATATACAGGTCCTTCTCAAAAAATTTGCATATTGTGATAAAGTTCATTATTTTCTGTAATGTACTGATAAACATTAGACTTTCATATAGTTTAGATTCATTACACACCAACTGAAGTAGTTCAAGCCTTTTATTGTTTTAATATTGATGATTTTGGCATACAGCTCATGAAAACCCAAATTTCCTATCTAAAAAAATTAGCATATTTCATCCGACCAATAAAAGAAAAGTGTTTTTAATACAAAAAAAGTCAACCTTCAAATAATTATGTTCAGTTATGCACTTAATACTTGGTCGGGAATCCTTTTGCAGAAATGACTGCTTCAATGCGGCGTGGCATGGAGGCAATCAGCCTGTGGCACTGCTGAGGTGTTATGGAGGCCCAGGATGCTTCGATAGCGGCCTTAAGCTCATCCAGAGTGTTGGGTCTTGCGTCTCTCAACTTTCTCTTCCCAATATCCCACACATTCTCTATGGGGTTCAGGTCAGGAGAGTTGGCAGGCCAATTGAGCACAGTAATACCATGGTCAGTAAACGATTTACCAGTGGTTTTGGCACTGTGAGCAGGTGCCAGGTCGTGCTGAAAAATGAAATCTTCATCTCCATAAAGCTTTTCAGCAGATGGAAGCATGAAGTGCTCCAAAATCTCCTGATAGCTAGCTGCATTGACCCTGCCCTTGATAAAACACAGTGGACCAACACCAGCAGCTGACATGGCACCCCAGACCATCACTGACTGTGGGTACTTGACACTGGACTTCAGGCATTTTGGCATTTCCCTCTCCCCAGTCTTCCTCCAGACTCTGGCACCTTGATTTCCGAATGACATGCAAAATTTGCTTTCATCCGAAAAAAGTACTTTGGACCACTGAGCAACAGTCCAGTGCTGCTTCTCTGTAGCCCAGGTCAGGCGCTTCTGCCGCTGTTTCTGGTTCAAAAATGGCTTGACCTGGGGAATGCGGCACCTGTAGCCCATTTCCTGCACACGCCTGTACATGGTGGCTCTGGATGTTTTTACTCCAGACTCAGTCCACTGCTTCCGCAGGTCCCCCAAGGTCTGGAATCGGTCCTTCTCCACAATCTTCCTCAGGGTCCGGTCACCTCTTCTCGTTGTGCAGCGTTTTCGGCCACACTTTTTCCTTCCCACAGACTTCCCACTGAGGTGCCTTGATACAGCACTCTGGGAACAACCTATTCATTCAGAAATTTATTTCTGTGTCTTACCCTCTTGCTTGAGGGTGTCAATGATGGCCTTCTGGACAGCAGTCAGGTCGGCAGTCTTACCCATGATTGTGGTTTTGAGTAATGAACCAGGCTGGGAGTTTTTAAAAGCCTCAGGAATCTTTTGCAGGTGTTTAGAGTTAATTAGTTGATTCAGATGATTAGGTTAATAGCTCGTTTAGAGAACCTTTTCATGATATGCAATTTTTTTTAGATAGGAATTTGGGTTTTCATGAGCTGTATGCCAAAATCATCAATATTAACCCCTTAAGGACATAGGACGTACCGGTACGCCCTATTTCCCGAGTCCTTAAGGACCAAGGACGTACCGGTACGTCCTGACTTTAAAATCGGCATTCCGGCGCCGCAGGGGTTAATTTGAACAGGATGCCGGCTGAAATCATTCAGCCGGAATCCTGTTAAAACGCCAGGGGGGGTCATGTGACCCCCCCGTGTCGGCGATCGCAGCAAACCGCAGGTCAATTCAGACCTGCGGTTTGCTGCGCTTTTTGCAGTTTCTGATCCCCGCGGTCCCTGACCGCGGGGATCAGAAACTTTAGAGTGCCTAAAATCAATATAGTACACCCCCCCTGCACCCCTGCATGATTTGATGGCGGCGGGTGGTGCAGGGGGGGTGTCGCAGGCGGTGGGGGGCGTTGCGGGAGGCGGGCGGTGCGGCAGGCGGGATCGCGATCCCCCGCCCGCCTCCTATTGCGTAATCGTTGGTGTACAGTGGGTATACCAGGGTGCCAGCACATTGCTGGCACCCTGGTATAAACGGCTGACATCGTTGATGCGATGTCAGCCGTTTAACCCTTTCCATACAGCGGTCCGTACGGACCGCTGTATGGAAAAGGTTAACAGTAAGAGGGAGCTCCCTCCCTCTCCGATCGGGGGGCTGCTGTGCCTTTGCAGCCCCCCGATGGAGAGGGAGAGAGCCCCCAGAGAGCCCCCCGAAGCCCCGTCCTCACCCTTCCCCGTCTGCGAAGTTCTGACCATAACTGAGCAGACGGGGAAGGTTCCCATGGCAACAGGACGCCTGCTCAGGCGTCCTGCTGTCCATGGTGCTGAACAGATCTGTGCTGAAAGCATAGATCTGTTCAGTGTAAGTAAAATACAGTGCAGAACCCTATATAGGTTCTGTACTGTATTATACAGACATCAGACCCACTGGATCTTCAAGAACCAAGTGGGTCTGGGTCAAAAAATAAAAAGAATAAGTGAAAAAAGTTAAGAGAAAAAAAAAAAACATTTATCACTGAATAAAAATTAAAAAAATAAAATAAACTACACATATTAGGTATCGCCGCGTCCGTAACGACCTGATCTATAAAACGGCCATGTTACTTTCCCCGCACAGTGAACGCCATAAAAATAAAAAAATAAAAACTATGAGAAAATTGAAATTTTGCCCACCTTACTTCCCAAAAAAGGTAATAAAAGTGATCAAAAAAGTCGCATGTACGCCAAAATAGTACCAATCAAACCGTCATCTCATCCCGCAAAAAATGAGACCCTACTCAAGATAATCGCCCAAAAACTGAAAAAACTATGGCTCTTAGACTATGGAAACACTAAAACATCATTTTTTTTGTTTCAAAAATAAAATCATTGTGTAAAACCTACATAAATAAAAATAAAGTATACATATTAGGTATTGCCGCGTCCGTATCGACCGGCTCTATATAAATATCACATGACCTAACCCCTCAGGTGACCACCGTAAAAAAAAAAAAAAAAAAACGGTGTAAAAAAAGCTATTTTTTGCCATCTTACGTCACAAAAAGTGTAATAGCAAGCGATCAAAAAGTCATATGCACCCCAAAATAGTGCCAATCAAACTGTCATCTCATCCCGCAAAAAATTAGACCCTACTCAAGATAATCGCCCAAAAACTGAAAAAACTATGGCTCTCAGACTATGGAGACACTAAACAATTTTTTGGTTTTAAAAATGAAGTTATTGTATAAAACTTACATAAATAAAAAAAAATTGTATACATATTAGGTATCGCTGCGTCCGTGACAACCTGCTCTATAAAATTACCACGTGATCTAACCTGTCAGATGAATGTTGTAAATAACAAAAAAAAAACGTGCCAAAAAAGCTATTTCTTGTTACCTTGCCGCACAAAAAGTGTAATATAGAGCAACCAAAAATCATATCTACCCTGAACTAGTACCAACAATACTGCCATCCTATCCCGTACTTTCTAAAATGGGGTCACTTTTTTGGAGTTTCTACTCTAGGGGTGCATCAGGGGGGCTTCAAATGGGACATGGTGTCAAAAAACCAGTCCAGCAAAATCTGCCTTCCAAAAACCATGTGGCATTCCTTTCCTTCTGCGCCCTGCCGTTTGCCCGTACAGCGGTCTACAACCACATATGAGGTGTTTCTGTAAACTACAGAATCAGGGCCATAAATAATGAGTTTTGTTTGGCTGTTAACCCTTGCTTTGTAACTGGAAAAAAAATATTAAAATGGAAAATCTGCCAAAAAAGTGAAATTTTGAAATTGTATCTCTATTTTCCATTAAATCTTGTGCAACACCTAAAGGGTTAACAAAGTTTGTAAAATCAGTTTTGAATACCTTGAGGGGTGTAGTTTCTTAGATGGGGTCACTTTTATGGAGTTTCTACTCTAGGGGTGCATCAGGGGGGCTTCAAATGGGACATGGTGTCAAAAAACCAGTCCAGCAAAATCTGCCTTCCAAAAACCATGTGGCATTCCTTTCCTTCTGCACCCTGCCGTTTGCCCGTACAGCGGTCTACAACCACATATGAGGTGTTTCTGTAAACTACAGAATCAGGGCCATAAATAATGAGTTTTGTTTGGCTGTTAACCCTTGCTTTGTAACTGGAAAAAAAATATTAAAATGGAAAATCTGCCAAAAAAGTGAAATTTTGAAATTGTATCTCTATTTTCCATTAAATCTTGTGCAACACCTAAAGGGTTAACAAAGTTTGTAAAATCAGTTTTGAATACCTTGAGGGGTGTAGTTTCTTAGATGGGGTCACTTTTATGGAGTTTCTACTCTAGGGGTGCATCAGGGGGCTTCAAATGGGACATGGTGTCAAAAAACCAGTCCAGCAAAATCTGCCTTCCAAAAACCATGTGGCATTCCTTTCCTTCTGCACCCTGCCGTTTGCCCGTACAGCGGTCTACAACCACATATGAGGTGTTTCTGTAAACTACAGAATCAGGGCCATAAATAATGAGTTTTGTTTGGCTGTTAACCCTTGCTTTGTAACTGGAAAAAAAATATTAAAATGGAAAATCTGCCAAAAAAGTGAAATTTTGAAATTGTATCTCTATTTTCCATTAAATCTTGTGCAACACCTAAAGGGTTAACAAAGTTTGTAAAATCAGTTTTGAATACCTTGAGGGGTGTAGTTTCTTAGATGGGGTCACTTTTATGGAGTTTCTACTCTAGGGGTGCATCAGGGGGGCTTCAAATGGGACATGGTGTCAAAAAACCAGTCCAGCAAAATCTGCCTTCCAAAAACCATGTGGCATTCCTTTCCTTCTGCACCCTGCCGTTTGCCCGTACAGCGGTCTACAACCACATATGAGGTGTTTCTGTAAACTACAGAATCAGGGCCATAAATAATGAGTTTTGTTTGGCTGTTAACCCTTGCTTTGTAACTGGAAAAAAAATATTAAAATGGAAAATCTGCCAAAAAAGTGAAATTTTGAAATTGTATCTCTATTTTCCATTAAATCTTGTGCAACACCTAAAGGGTTAACAAAGTTTGTAAAATCAGTTTTGAATACCTTGAGGGGTGTAGTTTCTTAGATGGGGTCACTTTTATGGAGTTTCTACTCTAGGGGTGCATCAGGGGGCTTCAAATGGGACATGGTGTCAAAAAAACTGTCCAGCAAAATCTGGCTTCCAAAAACCATATGGCGCACCTTTCACTCTACGCCCCGCTGTGTGGCCGTACAGTAGTTTACGGCCACATATGGGGTGTTTCTGTAAACGGCAGAGTCAGGGCAATAAAGATACAGTCTTGTTTGGCTGTTAACCCTTGCTTTGTTAGTGGAAAAAATGGGTTAAAATGGAAAATTAGGCAAAAAAATGAAATTCTCAAATTTCATCCCCATTTGCCAATAACTCTTGTGCAACACCTAAAGGGTTAACGGAGTTTGTAAAATCAGTTTTGAATACCTTGAGGGGTGTAGTTTATAGAATGGGGTCATTTTTGGGCGGTTTCTATTATGTAAGCCTCGCAAAGTGACTTCAGAGCTGTAGTGGTCCCTAAAAATTGGGTTTTTGTAAATTTCTGAAAAATTTCAAGATTTGCTTCTAAACTTCTAAGCCTTGTAACATCCCCAAAAAATAAAATATCATTCCCAAAATAATTCAAACATGAAGTAGACATATGGGGAATGTTAAGTCATCACAATTTTTGGGGGTATTACTATGTATTACAGAAGTAGAGAAACTGAAACTTTGAAATTTGCAAATTTTTCCAAATTTTTGGTAAATTAGGTATTTTATTATGCAAAAAAATTATTTTTTTTGACTTTATTTTACCAGTGTCATGAAGTACAATATGTGACGAAAAAACAATCTCAGAATGGCCTGTATAAGTAAAAGCGTTTTAAAGTTATCAGCACTTAAAGTGACACTGGTCAGATTTGCAAAAAATGGCCTGGTCCTTAAGGTGAAAATGAGCCTGGTCCTTAAGGGGTTAAAACAATAAAAGGCTTGAACTACTTCAGTTGGTGTGTAATGAATCTAAAATATATGAAAGTCTAATGTTTATCAATACATTACAGAAAATAATGAACTTTATCACAATATGCTAATTTTTTTAGAAGGACCTGTATATTTGTGTGTGCTTGTGTGTATATGTGCTTTACCTTGTGCTCGCACCATGTGTGCACATACGCACATACTGATGTATCTATACAATTTTAGTTTCACATTGTAGTAGTTTTAGTTTTCATTTTAATATTGGTTTTATTTTAATTTCGTTTTCATATATTTATTTCATGAGAATGGACAATCCGGTGACTACTATATACACTCACCTAAAGAATTATTAGGAACACCATACTAATACGGTGGACCCCCTTTTGCCTTCATAACTGCCTTAATTCTACGTGGCATTGATTCAACAAGGTGCTGGCCCATATTGATAGGATAGTATCCAGGGCACGAAGCTCCCTTTCCACCACATCCCAAAGATGCTCTATTGGGTTGAGATCTGGTGACTGTGGGGACATTTTAGTACAGTGAACTCATTGTCATGTTCAAGAAACCAATTTGAAATGATTCGAGCTTTGTGACATGGTGCATTATCCTGCTGGAAGTAGCCATCAGAGGATGGGTACATGGTGGTCATGAAGGGATGGACATGGTCAGAAACAATGCTCAGGTAGCCCGTGGCATTTAAACAATGGCCAATTGGCACTAAGGGGCCTAAAGTGTGCCCAGAAAAAATCCCCCATACCATTACACCACCACCAGCCTGCACAGTGGTAACAAGGCATGATGGATACATGTTTACGCCAAATTCGGACTCTACCATTTGAATGTCTCAACAGAAATCGAGACTCATCACACCAGGCAACAGTTTTCCAGTCTTCAACAGTCCAATTTTGGTGAGCTCGTGCAAATTGTAGCCTCTTTTTCCTTTTTGTAGTGGAGATGAGTGGTACCCGGTGGGGTCTTCTGCTGTTGTAGCCCACCTTTCTTTCCCATTCTGACATTGAGTTTGGAGTTCAGGAGATTGTCTTGACCAGGACTACAACCCTACATGCATTGAAGCAACTGCCATGTGATTGGTTGACTAGATAATCGCATTAATGATTAGGTGTTCCTAATAATTCTTTAGGTGAGTGTATACATGTTACAACTTACCTCAACTTTTCTTGAATCGTATAGGCTCGGCTTCGCTTTTGGCTTTTCAGACTCATGAAGAATTTGCATACATTTTTTATTTTTTACACATGATTGTATGGTATATTTTATTATGAATTAATGCTCTTTTTATATATATTATATTTATATATATATATTTATGATCACATTCAATTAGTATTATCGTATTTTATTTTCAGCACATTAGTTATAGTTTTTATTTTTTATAATATAATTTTAATTTCATAATTATGTATTCAGTGATGGTTAGGATGTAATGGTTATAGGGTTAATATAATTTATTTAATCATGATTTTGACATAATGAATTTATTTACTCCATTCACTCATTGCATTTATTCCCTTACACTTTGTCTTTTGTTGCATGTTCACTCTCACTTTATTCTTTTTCACCATTGCACTTGCACTTTATGTTTTAGTCAATTTGAATCACTCATCAATAACATTTGTTTTTATATATGAAGTTATATTTCCTAAGTTGAACGCAGTATTGCACGTTTCTAATCTGTGTACCGTTGCTAGGGATGAGCGGTTGGCTTGTCTCCACTGATGTCCACGAAGTCTCGCGATACCTCGGGGGCGCCGCTGTGGAACGCACACCTGAAGTTCGGGTGTGCATTCCACAGCTGAGCGCAGCTCGGTGGCATATTGACCTTTTTATTTGGGGCTGATTTATTGTTTATTCAATTATATGGGGCAATCGGAATGTGTAGTCAACCTAAATATTCACTTCGGTATCTATATATGCTAATATAAAAACATTGTGTATAATCCACTGGCCATGGATAATTGGGAGGAAGTGACATGCGCTCCAATGTGGAATGCATGTGTGATCACATTCCTAGTCCAATCACAGTCCACCTCTCTCATCTGTTTTTAATTAAACAGCAATTAACTAGGTATATAGAGGCATAGGAACCAATATTCTGTTATCCCCTGAGGAAGCTAACAAGTGAAACGTACGTCGGGTCGAGGACACACTGGTCTGTCTACTATATAGGGTTATACTTGGTTTTCCTGATATGTGCAATTACTTTGATCCTTTATACTATCCCTGTCTTCATCATTATTGTCTGGGAATTTGAATTTTTCCAGCAGCACTAAGCAGTTTATATTCAATGAATTATGTGTACCTATTGTGGATGACAGACTTGAATAATCTAATCAAGACTGTAAACCCTTGATATATGGGACTTTTCACTACAGGACCATTGTTATCCCTTTTTCATATGTGCATGTCGTTGCTGTTACTGATTTTAGATGTCTATTATTTTGTTGTTAAATTAATAAAGATATTGTTACCAAGTATCTATTTATGACTCATTGTGGGGGTTTGGTTCTCCGTTTGGTGTTTGACATTTCACATTGGGGAGCTGATAAAATTCTCACAAACTGATCCCAGGATGGCATTTTTGCTCAGGAGGAATACTCAGGCACATGCTACAGGACCAGTTATGGGAGGGGAAATACTGTAGAACTTGGTAAGATTGTAAGCTGTTGTGCTGCACCGCAGGCTAGCCCGTACCACACACCTATACAGTGGTTCTTGTTTTTAGGGTAATAACACGTAAGATGTGGCAGTTACTTGTGTCCGCCAGTAGGTAAATTACTGCTCTTTCCTCCTTCATCCATCGGAGGGTGCCGTGCTGTGCAACACAAGGGTCTCAGCTTTCGGGCTGGGTGTATGTAAATTTATTGTATGTTGTGTTTTTTTCAAATATCATCTTTATTGAGATTGACAAATCTTATATTTTCAGTGCAGGTTGTTACATTTCCATAAGTAAACTGTGCATGACACATGTAACATAGTAACATAGTACATAAGGCCGAAAAAAGACATTTGTCCATCCAGTTTGGCCTGTCATCCTGCAAGTTGATCCAGAGGAAGGCAAAAAAACCCTGTGAGGTAGAAGCCAATTTTCCTCACTTTAGGGGAATGAAAATTCCTTCCCGACTCCAATCAGGCAATCAGAATAACTCCCTGGATCAACGACCCCTCTCTAGTAGCTATAGCCTGTAATATTATTACGCTCCAGAAATACATCCAGGCCCCTCTTGAATTCCTTTATTGTACTCACCATCACCACCTCCTCAGGCAGAGAGTTCCATAGTCTCACTGCTCTTACCGTAAAGAATCCTCTTCTATGTTTGTGTACAAACCTTCTTTCCTCCAGACGCAGAGGATGTCCCCTCGTCACAGTCATCGTCCTGGGAATGAATAGATGATGGGATAGATCTCTGTACTGTCCCCTGATATATTTATACATAGTAATTAGATCTCCTCTCAGTCGTCTTTTTTCTAAAGTGAATAACCCTAATTTTGATAATCTTTCAGGGTACTGTAGTTGCCCCATTCCAGTTATTACTTTAGTTGCCCTCCTCTGGACCCTCTCCAGCTCTGCTATGTCTGCTTTGTTCACAGGAGCCCAGAACTGTACACAGTACTCATGTGTGGTCTGACTAATGATTTGTAAAGTGGTAGGACTATGTTCTCATCACGGGCACCTATGCCCCTTTTGATGCAACCCATTATCTTATTGGCCTTGGCAGCAGCTGCCTGACACTGGTTTTTGCAGCTTAGTTTGCTGTTTATTAAAATTCCTAGATCCTTTTCCATGTTAGTGTTACCGAGTGTTTTACCATTTAGTATGTACGGGTGACTTGCATTATTCCTTCCCATGTGCATAACTTTACATTTGTCAGTGTTAAACCTCATCTGCCCCTTATTTGCCCAAGCCTCCAATCTATCCAGATCCCTCTGTAGTAGTATACTGTCCTCATCAGTGTAAATTACTTTACACAGTTTAGTGTCATCTGCGAAAATTGATACTTTACTATGCAAGCCTTCTACAAGATCATTAATAAATATATTGAAGAGAATAGGGCCCAATACTGACCCCTGAGGTACCCAACTAGTGACAGTGACCCAATCTGAGTGTGTACCGTTAATAACCACCCTCTGTTTTCTATCATTGAGCCAGTTACTTACCCACATACAGACGTTTTCTCCCAGTCCGAGCATTCTCATTTTATATACTAACCTTTTATGTTGTACAGTGTCAAATGCTTTGGAGAAGTCCAGATACACGACATCCATTGATTCGCCGCTGTCAAGTCCAGAACTTACCTCCTCATAGAAACTGATTAAATTTGTTTGGCATGACCGATCCCTCACGAAGCCATGCTGATATGCCGTTATTTGCTTATTTCCGTTAAGATGCTCTAACATAGCATCTCTCAGAAAACCTTCAAACAGTTTACCCACAACAGATGTTAAACTTACCGGCCTATAGTTTCCAGGCTCTGTTTTTGGCCCCTTTTTGAATATTGGCACCACATTTGCCATGCGCCAATCCTGTGGGACATTCCCTGTCAATATAGAATCTGCAAATATCAGAAATAAGGGTCTGGCTATGACATTACTTAATTCCCTTAGGATACGGGGGTGTATGCCATCCGGTCCTGGCGATTTGTCTATTTTAATCTTTTTAAGTCGCTGTTGTACTTCTTCCTGGGTCAGACAGGACACTTTTAAGGGGGAATTTATTTCAACATTCGGCATGTCATCTGACAGTTTATTTTCCTCAGTGATTACATTGGAGAAAAAAATATTTAACAGCTTTGCTTTCTCCTCGTCGCTCTCTGCGACTCCCCCTCATTACTCTTTAATGGGCCGACACCTTCAGATTTATACTTTTTAACATTTATATAATTGAAGAACATTTTACGGTTAGTTTTACTCTCTTTGGCAATTAATCTCTCGGTCTCTAGTTTGGCCGCTTTTATTTGTTTTTTACATGTTCTATTTTTTTCCTTATAGTTTTTCAGTGCTTCCGTGCTACCCTCTTGTTTTAGTGTTTTATATGCTTTCTTTTTGTCATTTATTGCTTTCTTTACAGTTCTGTTTATCCACATTGGTTTCTTTTTGTTCCTTAACCTTTTATTCCCATACGGTATGTACCTCTCACAATGAGATTTTAGGATGCTTTTAAAGATATCCCATTTTGTGGCTGTATTTTTATTTGTGAGGACTTTATCCCATTTAGTTAGGCCTATGGCCTCTCTTAGTTGGCTAAATTTAGCTTTTTTGAAGTTTGGTATTTTTGTTCCTCCCTGTAGAAACGCTCTTTTGAATGATAATTGGAAGGTTATTACTTTATGGTCACTATTTCCCAGGTGTCCCCTAACCTGCAGGTCTGTTGTTCTGTCAGGCCTATTGGTTAATACTAAGTCCAGTATGGCCGTCCCTCTAGTCGGGTCCTGAACCAGTTGGGAGAGGTAATTGTCTTTGGTTATTGCCAAGAACCTGTTTCCTTTATGAGATATACAAGTTTCAGTTTCCCAGTCTATATCTGGGTAGTTGAAGTCCCCCATAATAACCACGTCATTATGATTTGCCGCCTCGTCTATCTCGTTTAGTAGTAGATTTTCTGTGGACTCTGGTATGTTAGGTGGTTTATAGTAAACTCCTATTAGTAATTTATTATTGTTTTTAGCGCCATGTATCTCTACCCACAGTGACTCCACATGTTCATATCCCTCACTTATATCTTCACGGAGTGTGGGCTTTAGACCGGACTTTACATAAAGGCAGACCCCTCCCCCTCTCCGGTTTTGACGATCCTTTCTAAACAGACTGTAATCCTGTACATTAACTGCCCAGTCATAGCTATCATCCAGCCATGTCTCAGTTATTCCCACTATGTCATAGTCCTCCTCACACATCACTAATTCCAGTTCCCCAGTTTTATTAGTCAGGCTTCTGGCATTAGTATACATACATTTGAGAGGTTTTTGTATATTTTTTACTCTACACCTTTCCTTCTGAACTGTTCTAGTCCCTCCTTCCATTCCTCCCCCAGTCTCACTACCTTGCCCCCGGTCTCTATCTGCACTATCTTCCCATTCTATAACATAATTACCCTCCCCCCCAGTCCCTAGTTTAAACACTCCTCCAACCTTCTAGCCATCTTCTTCCCCAACACAGCTGCCCCTTCCCCATTGAGGTGCAGTCCGTCCCTACGATAGAGCCTGTAGCCGACAGAGAAGTCGGCCCAGTTCTCCAGGAACCCAAACCCCTCCTTACTACACCAGTTCTTGAGCCACTTGTTAATTTCCCTAATCTCCTGCTGCCTTTCTTGTGTGGCCCGTGGTACAGGTAGTATTTCGGAAAATACTACCTTTGAGGTCCTTGCCCTCAGCTTTTGACCTAAATCCCTGAAATCATTTTTAAGGACTCTCCACCTACCCCTAACTTTGTCATTGGTTCCGATATGGACCATGACCGCTGGATCTTCTCCAGCCCCTCCCAGTAATCTGTCAACCCGATCCGCGATGTGTCGAACTCTAGCGCCAGGAAGACAGCACACTGTTCGGCGATCACGGTCTTTGTGACAGATTTCCCTATCTGTTCCCCTAATAATTGAGTCTCCCACTACCAGCACCTGTCTGGCCTGCCCTGCTCTCCTGGGCCCCTGCTTACCGGAGCTGACATTCCCCTGACTGGCAGAGAAAGTGTCTGGCTGCGGCAGTGCCATCCCTGGACTGACATCCCCCTCATCTGCCAAACGTGCAAACTTGTTGGGGTGTGTCAGATCAGGGCTAGCCTCCCTGGCACTCTTCCCTCTACCCCGCTTTCTTAATGTTACCCAGCTAGCTACCTCACTTTCCTCAGCCTCCTCTCTGTCACCCTCCCCCTCATCTACCCCAAAGAGTGCTTGTTCAGTGAGAAGCAAACTCTTTTGCAAATTGTCAATGCCTCTCAGTGTTGCAATTTGCCCATTTAGAGACTCGATTTGTGATTCCAAACGGGTAATTTGCTCACATCCTGAACAAAGATATACACCCTTGAACGGCTGTTCCAGGACTGCATACATCATGCAAGATGTGCACTGGACTGCGTTGTCAATTGTGCAACACATACTAAATGGGGATTACACAGCAAAGCAAAAATACAATATAATGTAGTACTAAGAAACTGGCTAATTGCAGTCCCCCACTGAAGTCCCTGAATCTAAAGTCACTTAATCTTAAGTCACACACTTATGCAACCACACTTAAATCAACCACGCGTCGCGGTCAAACTCGCGTTATATATCTCCTTATATAACTAAATATAGATGCAGCTCACTACACCAGCCTGGTTTGTTTCCCCTCTGGAATCAAAGAGGCTGTGCTACTCACACTGCTGAGTTTTTATAGTCTCCTAATTAGACAACCACACCCGAATTAGACAGCCACACCCTAATTACTCACCTGTGCAACCCCTGGAGAAGGAAAAAAAAAGTCTTATCACAGCATACAATACAGTCAAATACATATCAAATAGTACATATGATAGATGCATCATTAATACAAGCCCCCACATTGGTGTGAAGTATTACGGATATGACATTATCTCCTTTCTCCTTTTATATTAGCTAACTATAACCAATACTAAACATCCCCGAACGACCCCCCCCCCTCCCTCCCCCCCTCTCACTTCGTGGTCCTTGATGCAATCAATCATCATCTCTAATGTCTGACAGTTGGCCTTTCTCCGTTAATCCATCTATCTGTAATTTTCCCAGGGAGTTTAATAGTTTCTTTTTCAGGTACCATTCCGAGTATATCAAGGGCTTCATTGTCTCTACTAATTCTTCGTTGCTTAGGGCTATTTTTATGAATACTTCCCATCTACTGAAGAAGGTATCAATACATTTCTCCTTGTATTGTTCTGCTTCCGCCCTCTCGTACAGAAAACATGACTTAGTGTGCAGAAAAACACTACTCATTGAAGGTACTATAGGTTTGAGCCATTCTCTAAAAATACATCTTTTAGCTGCTAGTAACAGGAGATGTATGAGTGGGGTTAGTTTTTGCCTCTCGGGGGCCACCTGAAATAGCAGAAGCTCTGGAGTGGGTGAGATTTCAACTTTTAGGTGATGTTTAAGTTGAGATATAACCAATGTCCAGAATTTTTTCGTCTCCGGGCAAGACCACACGACATGGTAGAGATCTGTACCTCCCTCATGGCACTTAGGACACTCTGTGAGCCTGTCTGGTTGAGGTGTTCGAGAGGCAAAACGAAAGCCATAAATAGCCTTATGTATCATCCTGAAGTAAGTCTCCCTCCAACCCTCATTCGGTGTTATTTTTCTAATTGTCTCCCACCCTTTCAGAATAGTCTGTCTTATATCCACTGATGGGAATTCTTTCCCCCCATTGTGAAAAAAGGCTTTCAGCTATTTGTCTCTGCTTCATATCTCTTATTCCCCCATACAACTCTGAGAGCGATTTTTTCCCGAGTCCCTGACCCATCAGTAGATCGAAATCCTTCATTCCCATTTCCCTTGTTAGGTTTAAGGCCCAATTAGTTAGAAATTCCTTTTTTTTTTTTTTTTTTTTTTTTTTTTATCAATTGTCTTTTTATTGACGATTTTTCCAAGAATAAATATGTACATACACAAAAGAAAACATGACTTTGGTGTACATTATTTCTCATATAAAGATACAATTGAAGTCATTTTAACAGGAAAGAGAAAATTAGCATATATCCTATTTTCGTGTATGCATATTTCCACATTGAGTAGTTTTAAAGAAGTACATACATGGTGTTTAACCATGCACAGCTATATACAGTATACTGTATGAAGGATTCAGACACACATAGGGGAATGACAAGACTCGACACACTAGGGTTGGGATGGGTAAGGTAAGGTATGGATTAGATCAACATGAGACGTCAAACACCAGGTCCCACTGCTTCCAGACCCGGTCAAACTGGTCAACTGAAGCAAGCACCGTAGCCGACATATGTTCGAGACGTCTCACTTCCAGTATACTATTTATGAGTTCAACCCGTGATGGGCAATCTACTCTTTTCCAGAATCTTGCCAACAAACGTCTAGCCGCAGTCAGGACATATAACATTAGCTTTAATAAATGTTTCTTCAAAGGTATGTGCGGAACATTTAATAAGTATATGTAAGGGTCCAATGGAAATCTTATTTCAAACAAGCTGTGTAGAATTTCCTGTACCATACTCCAGAATGGATTTAAAATCTGGCATTCCCAAAAAATATGGATATGTGATCCCACCTCCGCGTTACATCTCCAGCAACGGTCCGAAATATCAGGGTTAAACTTATGCAATAACTGGGGGGTGTGGTACCAAAACATCATTATTTTGTAAGTATTTTCTCTATGTATAGTACATGTTGATGTCATCGCAGCTCTTTGCCAAATTATCCTCCATTCTTCTACTGAAATAGAACGGTGCAAGAGCAATTCCCACTTAGACATATATAGATGACGCACAGAAGCTGGAGAGGCCGGGGAGGAAAGGAGCACATATATCTCAGATATAAGACCCCTAGTAGACTCCGAAAGTTTACATGTCTTCTCAAAAGACGTAGGGATAGATACCTGTTTTGAATGAAACAATGTAGTGAACAAATGTTGTATCTGCATGTATTGATATTCAGTGACTTCCGTAAGTGACCTAGAACTTCTAAGCTCATCTAGTGAAAGTAATTGTAACGTTCTATAGTCGATCATATCCGCAAACCTAAATATCTTCTTTGAAAACCAAGGTTTAAAAAAAGAGATTTGAGTTCCCGCATCAAAAAGCGGTGTAAACAGAAAAGATGTCATGGAGGACTTCTCAGAAACCAAGGAGAAGCGGTGTTTACAATGCTGCCATATTTTGTATGTATGCAACATTGGTCCTAATAGCTCCGGTAATTGAGCGTGTGATATTGGGGACCATAACAAAGAGTTAGGATGTAACGGAGCAATCCACAATTTTTCAATTTCCATCCACCTGGAATAGGCATAAAGTTTAGACCATGCTGGTATCCGTCTAAGATGTGTGGCCCAGTAATATTTGGTAATGTCTGGAACTGCTAACCCCCCTTGAGATTTCAGGGCCATAAGGGTACTACTTGCTATCCTATGTCTCTTCCCATTCCATATGAATTTAAATATACCAGCCTGTAATGCTCGTAGTTCCGTCCTTGGTACATGTACCGGGAGGGTCTCAAATAAATAGAGTAATTTTGGCAGAATGGACATTTTAACTGCCGCTATGCGACCAAACATGGATATGGGAAGAGACATCCATTTAGCCATCAAACGTTTAAGCTCTCTAAAAAGGGCAGGGAAATTATGGGAATATGTAGAAGAATATGTTGCTGCTAGATTCACTCCTAGATAACGCAGGGTAGCATCTTGCCAATGAAAGCGGTAGTTAGATCGTAACGGAGCTAATACATCTACCGGTAAGTTTAGGGGAAGGGCTTCTGTTTTCGAGGAATTAATCTTATATCCGGAGAGTCGACTATACAGTGTCAACATGTTAAATAAGTTGGGCAGAGTAATATGTGGGTCTGATAAGGTAAGCAAAACATCATCCGCAAATAATGATATCTTGTATTCTACTCGGTTAACCATAATTCCATGAATATCTGGGTGGGACCTAATTGCTGCGGCTAAAGGTTCAATGCAAAGCACAAACAGGAGAGGAGAGAGCGGGCATCCCTGCCTGGTGCCGTTTTTTATCGGGAAAGGAGCTGAATTTGCATATGGTAATTTAATTGTCGCTGTAGGATGACTATATAACGAGTTGAGGGCTGAGATAAAAGGACCAGAGAATCCAAAGGCCCGCAAGGTGGAAAACATAAACGGCCAGCTTAAGCGATCAAACGCTTTTTCAGCGTCTAAACTCAATAATAGTGCCTGTTGATGTTTCCTATTGACAATATCTATCAGATTAATAAGTCTTCTCGTGTTGTCTCCACCCTGCCGGCCCCTCACAAAGCCAACTTGATCCGAGTGTATCAGTCGCGGGAGCCAATATGCCAACCTATCTGCCAATATCTTGGTGAATATTTTTAAATCCGAGTTTAGAAGAGCAATAGGGCGGTAGTTTGCGCACTCTAGAGGATCTCTTCCCGGTTTTGGAATGAGCGTTATATGGGAATGCAGCATGGTCTCTGGTATGGCTGAGCCTTGTAGAAATGAGTTAAAAAGTGTATATAGATGAGGTGTAAGGAGAGATGAGAAAGTCTTATAATAAGAATAGGGCAACCCATCTGGTCCAGGCGACTTGCCATTAGGTAATTTGGAAATCACACTCTGAATCTCCTCAGCCGTGATCTGAGCATTAAGTGCAGACCCTGCCTCTGGTGATAATTTGGGTATATTACTTTGAGCCAAAAAAGAGTCAAATAGTGCTTGGCGGTCGACTGGGTCAGAGGGCGCCTGTGGTGTAAGAGAATATAAGGAAGCATAGTATTGCTGAAATTGATCAAGTATCGCTTTAGGGTCATATACCATGTCTCCACTGTTCGCTCTCAGAGACATTAGAGCATTAGTCGTGGTTGACTCTCGCAACTGGCGAGCTAAGATAGTATGTGATTTATTCCCCCACATATAAAACCGTTGGCGTGAATATAATAGGAGTTTGCCAGTTTTTTCAAAAGCCATTTCACGCAAACGAGCACGGAGAAGTACTATACGCCGTAATAAGTGACAAGAGCGATGAGTCCCCAAACGGCTTTCTAACTGTTTTAATTGGCCAAGGGTGTTATTATATCGGAGATTATAGTCTCTTTTCAATCTAGTGCTTACACTAATACATTTGCCTCTGAAAACGGCTTTATGTGCCCCCCACAATATAGCTACAGACGGGGCCGTGGATTGATTAAAAGTAAAATATTCCTCTAAGGAACTTCCCAGTTCCTGTCTGGTCGGCAATTTAGTTAATAAAGATTCATTAAGCCGCCAGTGGCATATCCTAGTACGAGCATTCTTTGGGTTAAACGTGACCGAGATTGGCGCGTGATCTGACCACGTGATATTTCCCAATTCCGCATCTGTTAGCATCCTAAGGGCAGGTGCATTCCCAAAGAAACAATCTATTCGAGTATGAGTTCTGTGAGGGTGAGAATAAAACGAATATGTCCTAGCCGAAGGATTATTGACCCTCCACAAATCATATAGGGCATATTGTCTAATGAGTTTTCTAAAGAGACGTGATAATTTTCGCTGGGCTCTAGATGGTGTCGCCTCTCCTAGTGTCAGTCTATCCCAATGCTCTGAAAAAGCGACATTAAAATCTCCGCCTATAACAAGTGTTGCCGGCAGATATTTTTCCAATTCTCGAAACACCTTCCTCAGGAATGGAATCTGGTTTGAATTTGGGGCATAAATATTGCATAAAATAAATGGAGCACCATGGAGAGAGGCCTGAAGTATTACATATCTACCATGATCATCAATCTGTGCAGTTTCCACTTGTACAGGACATGTAGTGGATAAAAGGATAGCAACTCCAGCAGTTTTTGTATCAGCATTAGCTGAATATATTCGCGGGTAGGATCTAGCCGCAAACTTAAAGGAGCCCTCTCTATCAAAATGTGTCTCCTGCAGGAAAACAACGTCTGCTCTGTGGGATTTACACTCAGTGAGAGCTAGGCGTCGCTTTGCATTAGAGTTGAGTCCCTTAACGTTCAAGGAAATGCACTTAATCATGAGTGTATGTGGTGTAACAGTACTTGCCAATGACCAGAGTGACATCCCCTAACGAACATCCATCTCCATATACTGAAATCCGTCCCAATATACCAGCAATAAGGATCCTGAAAGGAAAAAACATTGGGGAAAAGGGGGAGACAAAAGACAACATATACAACAAAGAACATGGTATACAATTCTGAACAATGGGTGTGACCACCCAGTCAAGACTCAATATGATGTGAGCAAAAACGAACAGTAAAGCCCACGTCCGTCCCACCTCAAAATCTAGAGTGAGGGATAGAGAGAGGGCAACAAATAGAGTCCTGTTGGTAGGGACCTGACTGAACGCCATAGCAGGCAAGGCCAGAATGATAACTCAGAGAATATCTGAGATAAGAAAGATCAAACAAAAAGAGAAAAACAATGCAATGAAAATGCTGCTCAAAAAATCAGTTAACTGAAGGCCTCAGAGGGATTCAATCCCTTAAATATAAGCTTTCAAGGAGGCGCGTCACGTAGGGGAGATCCATATACTCCCGGTTGAGACGGAGGTCGGTTTCATTTCCTCTGTACCCCAGCTTCTCTACCTCCCGTGCGCGCGCTCCACTATCTTCATAGTGGAGCGCGCGCACGGGAGGTAGAGAAGAGAAGCAGGCAGGAACCACGTACGGCGCATGCGCTATTCTCTTACATGGTTGCGCTTGTGTCCGCAAGAAAGACGGGAGCGAGCGGCGAATGAGGAGGACGGCGCATGCGCAGGATTCAGAAGCGCCGTCCCTGCGAGTGAGCCTGCTGTCAATTACATGGCATAGAGGTGGCGTTAGGGCAGGGGCGGTACGGCCAGAGGAGAGGAACGGGCTACCCCCTTGACTTGTTGCTTGACTGTTACAGCACAAAATTTGAACTTTATAAGCCGATTTCTGGATGAATAAAGAGCGCAGGAAAGCGCACCTAACATGGATAACAACACACTAAAGGTAATCTATAACGTACTGTTGATAGTTTAAAAAGTGAAAATGAGGTGAAAGGTTCGCTTTAACGATTACTTGACGTGCGCTGGCGTTGTTTCTAGGAGCGTTTGGAGCCTTGTCGCGTCTGTCAGACCCATAATGCGGGTTAAATGGACAAACTCTATGCGCTCTCTCAACTTTGCAGCTAGACTCGAGGCCCAGAGCCTTTGGAATTTCACGGGTGCAAATGGTCTCCACCTCCTTGGCCTAGAAGGTTCAGGGAGGCCCACTATACGTAGACTGCTCCTTCGAGAGCGATTCTTTAGGTCGTCCACTTTATCCCATAATTTGGAATTTTCCGATAGAGCTCTTTTCAGCTGTTTGCGAATCTCCTCATATTCACTTTCCACCATCGCCATTCTCTTCTCCAGCATTTCCAGCCGCGAATCGTGCTGCACAACTTCTGCCTTTAGCTCGTTGAACGAGTGTACCACATCCTCTCACTGCTTACCAGAGTTGATGTCTCCTCATCCGGTGGCTGCGCCATATTGCTGTCAGTTTGCGCTTTACCAGGCTTCACCGGGTTTTTCTTAGATTTGCTCCCCATCTGGACAACGTATCGGTCCATAGACCGTTCATGCACTTAGGTGGTAATGTGGTAGTCTGGTCTGTGTCTCTGACCAGTCCGTTTGCAGGGGATTTGTGCGGAAAACGGTGTATCTCGGGACAGAGCTTTCAGTGCACGCTTCTCATAATGTCGATGCCGGAACCGGAAGCCAAATTTATTGTATGTTATCAGCATTTGTGGCTGTGTTTATTGTCACATTTAAGTAAAATTATGTTTTGGCAAAAGCTGGTGTTGGGGTTGCTTTCCTCGTTCGTGACTTCACTGTATCCTGGGGAGTCCACCCCGGTACATGGCTTACAGCTGCATGGAGAAGAATCAAAGGCGCCCATACATTCTAGCATACCTCCCAACCGTCCCGATCCAGTGGGATAGTCATGCCCAAAAAAACTGCCATGAATAAAGAATGGTACCAAAACACCCTCCAACAGCAACTACTTCCAAAAATCCGACAACAGTTTGGTGAAGAACAAACAGCATTTTCCAGCACGATGGAGCACCGTGCCATAAGGCAAAAGTGATAACTAAGTGGCTCGGGGACCAAAACGTTGACATTTTGGGTCCATGGCCTGGAAACTCCCCAGATCTTAATCCCATTGAGAACTTGTGGTCAATCCTCAAGAGGCGGGTGGACAAATAAAAACCCACTAATTCTGACAAACTCCAAGAAGTGATTATGAAAGAATGGGTTGCTAATTATCAGTCAGGAATTGGCCCAGAAGTGGATTGAGAGCATGCCCAGTCGAATTGCAGAGGTCCTGAAAAAGAAGGGCCAACACTGCAAATACTGACTCTTTGCATAAATGTCATGTAATTGTCGATAAAAGCCTTTGAAACGTATGAAGTGCGTGTAATTATATTTCACTACATCACAAACAACTGAAACAAAGATCTAAAAGCAGTTTAGCAGCAAACTTTGTGAAAACTAATATTTGTGTCATTCTCAAAACTTTTGGCCATGACTGTATATCCGTGCTCTTTTTTTCTAGCGGTACTTCCGCATGTCTACCCCTCACTGCGTCCACAACTGCATCTCGTCTCCCACAAAGCGGCACTAGTCTGATGAAGGCACGGATGTGCCGAAACGTCACTTCGCCGCAGCAACCACCATTGTGTATGCAAAATAAACAAAATTGCACAAAATACTACTTGGCTGGAGTCTTTGAATTGATTGTATATCCACTTAAAGGGGTTGCCCAGGTTCAGAGCTGAACCTGGACATACCTCCATTTTCACCCCGGCAGCCCCCCTGACATGAGCATCGGAGCAGTTCATGCTCCGATGCTCTCCTTTGCCCTGTGCTAAATCGCGCAGGGCAAAGGCATTTTTCTGAGTTCCGGTGACGTACCGGGGCTCTCTATGGGGCTGACAGGCAGCCCGGTGACGTCACCGGCACTGATGGGCGGAGTTTGGCTCTGCCCTAGCCAGTAAAACGGCTAGGGCAGAGCTAAAGCCCGCCCCTCAGAGCCGGTGACGTCACCGAACACACTGCTGGGCGGAAGTTACCGCCCGGCAGTGTGTTATTGTAAACACAAGAGCTTGTGCCCTGCGCGATCTAGCGCAGGGCACGGGAGCGCATCGGAGCATGAGATGCTCCGATGCTAGGCTCAGGGGGGCTGCCGGGGTGAAAATAAGGGTATTTCCGGGTTCAGAGCTGAACCCGGACAACCCCTTTAATTACATAAAAATCTATGTACACAATATATAACAAGATAATAGTAATAAAACAAAATGACAGATGTATGAAGGTGCCAGAATCACCTGACTTATGCTGCTACTACCCAATATTTATTAGGGAGTGTCATTATACACTTTCTAGAAGTGAACTTAATATAGGTATCTGCCCGTACTGAGGGATATACCCATGCATGGAGTAATAGGTAGGCCGTTTTGTGATATTCATATTTTATAGTGTATATTTTTGGGATATGGTGACACTTGACATGTGGAAGATCTTTTTGGGGGTAGTAGCAGCATAAATCAGGTGATTCTGGCATCTTCATACATCTGTCATTTCCTTTTATTGTTACTATTATATTGTTATACATAGTGTACATGGGTTTTTATGTAATAAAGTGGATATATTTTTGACTATATTCGGTATGTCTTTGTTGTTTTTGAATAAGCAACAATATAGGTAAATGTGTCCCTCTCTGTTCTGGGATTTCAGCTCTGAAGCCGCTAGACTGTATGGGCTGCAGTGCGAGACTCCCAGAACTGGGCACATTCTAGACACGTCACTGCTGAACTGCCTAGAATGTATGGGCTGCGGGGAGCAACCCAACCAGCACAGCAGGCTCCTGGGGAAACTGGTCATGTGACCCCCGACTCCTCCCACACATGGTCACATGGCCATGACATCACAGGTTAGTTTATCTCCTCCAGCAGTACAGCCTGGAGCCTGACTCCTCCCACAGACAGTCACATGGTCAGCCATCACCACAGGTCCTTTACCCCCTCCAGCAGCACATCCTGGAGCCTGACTCCTCCCACACATGGTCACATGGCCATGACATCATGAAAGGTCCTTTAGCCCACCAGTCTCTGGTCTCCAGTGGAGGTATGTGCACTTTCCTCCTGTCTGTCAGGATTAGGCCTCGGTCACACAGTCAGTGTTTGGTCGGTGACTTCTCTTCCGTTAGTTTCACACTAGAGGAACATTCTGCCGGAGCCCAGTGACTATAATGGGACGGGCAGCGATTGCCTTTATTTCCAGTGTCAGTGCTGGGATTGGGCTGAACCCCCCCAGGTCCTATAGTTAGGGCTCGTTCACACGACTGTGTGAAGCCTGTGCCGTGGACTGCAAATTGTGGTCTGCAATGCACAGGCACCGACCGTGGCCCAGCCGTATTGGGATCGTGGACCTATTCACTTGAAAGAGTCCGCAATCCCTCCGTTCCGCAAAAAGATAGAGCATGTTCTATCTTTTTGCGGTGCGGAGGCACGGAACGGAACCCCAGGAAGCACTCAGTAGTGTTCCGTACCTCCGGATTTGCGGACCCATTGAAGTGAATGGGTCCGCATCTGTGATGCAGAATGCACACGGAACGGTGCCCATGTATTGCGGATCCGCAAATGCGGTCCGCAATACGACAACGTGCAGCACACATTTGTGTGAATGAGCCCTTAGTGAGGCCTGGGGGTGCTCTTGCCTTTTCCAGCTATTTCTAGCAGGATGATGTCTAAATATACTATCAATGGCCGGCTTATCACAAATCTGCAAACATATGTAGACAAATCTAAAACCTCGAACATATATACTAAGAATATGTATAGTTTCACCACGCATGGATTACGTATAAAGACAACTTCAAGTCACGATCCCTTCCTCCTATCTTCTGCGGAGCTCACGCAGCTGCTTTCACTCTTTATATGGCGGTCTTATATACATGGACAATCCTGCAATTGCAGTGTTTAATGTCCCGTTGTGTAATGATTAATGCAGCCCCTTGAGATGTTTAGATGCCTCCAATAGAGTTGGCACTTTGTGTACCAGCATGTGCAGATTTGGCACAGTGTATTATCGCTCAGTAACACCAAGAGTCACTTGTAATAGTAGTCTCGCTTACCAGCGCGTGGACCCGATCAGATGGTGTTCTGATACATACGTGGCTGCGCGTCTCTCACAGCTGCTTCGTCTCGTAGCTGGTCTTCAGCGCTAGTGTCGACACTTCATCGCTCATGCGGACTCAGAGTTCTGAGATGCCTGATTAGCTGTATATATCGGTATCTATGTTCTTTAAAGAGAACCTTTCACCAGAATAAAACTTCTAAACTAACTATACAGGCATGTAGAGCGGCGCCCAGGGATCTCCCTGCACTTACTGTTATACCTGGGCGCCGCTCCGTTCTCCCGGTATTGCCTCCGGTATCTTTACAGTTAGGCTCCACCCAGGGGAACCTGCCGGCTCCTCCTTCTCCCATGCTGCAGCGCTGGCCAATCACAGCGCTCAGCTCATAGGGGGGTCCCTGGGCGCCGCTCTACATGCCTGTATAGTTAGTTTAGAAGTTTTATTCTGGTGAAAGGTCCTCTTTAATGTAAGGGGTCTTTTCCACTTGGATTCCAATGTGTTGCCGCCAATGTCACCATGCGCTTTTCAAAACCTATACTGGTTTCTAGTGAGGAGCGGCATAGGCAATATTCGAATTTGCGATATTTAGCTAATTTTTGGCTGAATATTTGCCATAAATTGGCAAATTTGACAATTCGTGATCTCCAGTCGTTGTTTACTTGATTGCGAAAATCGGCAATGTAATATGTTCATGATTAGAATATTCAACACTATTCGCGAATACAAATATATAGCACTATATTATAAATATTCTCGAATTCTCGAAGTGGCGATATTCGCGATTAAAATTCTCTATTCGAATATTCGCGCTCAACACTACTGGTTTCTTCCTCAGTAGTATTTTTGAAATATATTTAGTTCACCTCTTCATCTAAAATCGATGATTGGACTAAATTAACTGGATATATTAAACTGGACCGAACCATCATTCACATTAACTTATTACCATTTTTGTCCATATGCGCCATATAGTAGTACACTCCCATTCATACGTTGCAATTTCTTTATGTACTATAATTTCCCATTATACCCTCCTATTTAGTGTTGGAGACCGATATATGTCACCATACACATATTGCAATTTTCCTGGGGAAGGGTCTATAGAAAATGTTGTATATCGCTATTCACATATTGCGATTTCTTCACATATTGCGATTATATAGAACATGTTGAGCAATTTGTGTATATATGAAAGGGACTGTGACTAGTGTTGAGCGAACTTGTGTTTTAAGTTCGGAGTCTAAAGTTCGGGTTATCGAAGAATCGCGTTATGGATTCTGCTACCACGGACCATAACAGAATTTAGAATCCATAATGCGATTCTTCGATAACCCGAACTTGAACTTTAGACGCCAAACTCAAAACACAAGTTCGCTCAACACTAACCGTGACTATCGTTCAATTACAGGAGTTAAATAGTTTTTATAATCCATGCGTGGTGAAACTATACATATTCTTAGTATATATGTTCGAGGTTTTATATTTGTCTACTTATGTTTGCAGATTTATGATTTAATAAATAATTGATATTAAAGCCGGCCGTTGGTTGTATATTAGAATATCGTAGCTAAGTGGTAAAGCAGGCTCTGCTTGTGTCCCGGTTGAGCTCCTTTGAACACGTTGTGTATAATTATAGATCATATCTAGAATGTACAGGCTCCCCTGAGGTCATGTGACTGTGAGGTCAGTGTAGCATTCAGGTTCTGGCTCTCAGTGATTGGGTAGAAGGCTTGTATAAGGAGCCGTACAGTCGGCTTCTAGTGACCGGGACGAGGCTGCCGGACTCAGAATAGGGGGTATTAGGAGACAGGAAGATGCCGGATGGCGCCAGGTGAAGGTGCAGACTTGTAGGACGGGTGAATAAAGAGCAGTTTGGAGGGTGACATGGGACCAGGACAGTCAACTCCAAAATTATCATTAATGAGTCATTTTCCCTGATTTCCCCGTCTTTCCACCAGCCTCGGCTTCTGCTGTTGTCTGTCTGACATTTATGGAGATCACCAAACTCCAGTCCTGTCCATTCTCAGTGCAGCAGTCAGTTCCCTCCAGATGTACCGGGCTGAGAACCAGAGAGCGAGGGCCCCTTTCAGAGACGGGCGTGTCCTCTGCAGAAATCACGCTCCATTTGTCAGCGTGATCTCCCATTCTGGACACTGCTTGTTTCCCAGAAGCGCACGGCATTATACTGATTTATAATGCTGTGTGTCTCTGCCTGACCTGTATCTACTGAATTATACTGATTTATAATACTGTGTGTCTCTGCCTGACCTGTATCTACTGAATTATACAGATTTATAATGCTGTGTGTCTCTGCCTGATCTGTATCTACTGAATTATACTGATTTATAATGCTGTGTGTCTCTGCCTGACCTGTATCTACTGAATTATACTGATTTATAATGCAGTGTGTCTCTGCCTGACTCGTATCTACCGAATTATACTGATTTATAATGCTGTGTGTCTCTGCCTGACCCGTATCTACTGAATTATACTGATTTATAATGCTGTGACATTCGCTTCTACTAAACGCCTATTGTCCAGAACAAGGAAGCACGCTCACACATGGAGCATGATTTCCGGCCTAAGGCCCCTTTCACACGAACGATCTGGATTTGGTCCAAAAACTCGCACCATTTCGCAAGCAATTTCAGTCAGTTTTGTCTGTGATTGCGTTCAGTGGTTCAGTTTTTGTCGCACGGGTAAAATGCGCATTGATGCGTTTTTCATGCACATGATAAAAACTGAATGTTTATAAACAACATCAGTGAAAAACGCATTGCATCCGCACTAGCTTGTGGATCCGATACGTTTTTCACACAGCCCCATTCACTTCTATAGAGCCAGCGTTGCGTGAAAAACACAGAATATAGAACATGCTTCAATTTTCACGCAACGCACAAGTGATGCGTGAAAAACAACTATCATGTACACAGACCCATTGAAATTAATGGATCCGGATTCAGTGCGTTCGCATTGCGCATTGTACCCTTGCGGAAAACTCGCTCGTGTGAAAGGGGCCTAACCCTGGGTTCACACCTGAGCGTTTTACAGCGCGTTCAAACGTGCTGTAAAATGCTTAAGACATGAAAACCAATGCTTCCCTATGGGAAGGGTTCACACCTGGGCGTTTTACAGTGCGTACGAACGCGCTGTAAAACGCCCGACGCTCAAACAAGTACTTGAGCTTCTTTGGGGCGTTTTGACGCGCGTTTGTGGCCATAGGACACTGCAGTCAATGACACAAACGCGCGTCAAACGCGCGTTTACTATTATGAAAAACGCACATAAAAACGTGCGACAAAAACGCGCGTAAAACGCGCGTTTGAGGAACGCTTAGGTGTGAACCCAGGGTAAAAGATTTACAAATCCAAAAGATCTGCCAGATTGTCCTTTGGTTTACTTTGTACCAAAATTTAGTGCTAAAATTTTAGTGCTCCTCTTAAACCTTCACCATGAGGTCACACCCATTTTCCGCAATGCCGTTTTTCATAAATATTATGAGATCTGCCAAAATGTGTCCTAAATGCAGCAGATTTTGATGCCAATTTTGCCAGAATTCACACCCAACATAGGAATTGTGGGACGTGGTTTATGTGATTAAATTGCCCAGCAGTCAAAAAAAGTGTCAGCTTTATGTGTGTTAAAGAGGTTCTGCAGTTCTAACACCCCAGACCATTATTTTAACTGATCGGCGGGTGTCCTACACCCGGTACCCCCTCCGATCATCTGTTTGAGAAGCCAGCGGTGCTCCCGGAGCACTGTGGCTTTCTCTCTGTTTCCCTAAGGCCCAGTGACGTCACGACTAGTACAGTCCTGATCAAAAGTTTAAGACCACTTTTAAAATGGCAAAAAAATCATATTTTACATTGTTGGATCTTAACAAGGTTCCAAGTACAGCTTCAACCTGCAACAAGAAGAATGAGAGTGAGACAAAAAAAAATTTGAGCATTCAATTAATTGAAAATAACGATTAAACTGAAACAGGCTGTTTTTCAGCTGATCCAAATTTTAGAACTACATGCCTTTAAAAGGTCAAATCTGTGCAAAGATGTGGATTCATTGTCATTTTCTGTCAGGTAGTCACACGTTGTGATGGCAAAAGCAAAAAAACTCTCCCTTTTTGAACGTGGTCGGGTTGTTGAACTGCATAAGCAGGGTCTCTCACAGCGCGCCATCGCTGCTGAGGTGGGACGCAGTAAGACAGTCATTTGGAATTTCTTAAATGATCCTGAGGGTTATGGAACAAAAAAGAGTCAAGTGGAAGACCCAAAAAAATTTCATCAGCACTGAGCCGGAGGATCCAATTGGCTGTCCGTCAAAACACTGGACGATCCTTAACCCAAATTTAGGCCCTTACTGGTGCTGACTGCAGCCCCATAACCATCTGACGGCATCTGAGACTGAAGGGCTTCAAAAACAAAAAACGTCTTCAAAGACCTCGTCTCCTTTAACGCCACAGAACTGCTTGTTTGGACTTTGCAAGAGAGCACCAAACATGGGACATTCAAAGGTGGAAGAAAGTTTTATTCTCTGATGAGAAAAAATGTAACCTTGATGGTCCTGATGGTTTCCAACAATACTGGCATGACAAGCAGATCCCACCTGAGATGTTTTCTACGCGCCACAGTGGAGGGGGCGCAATAATTGTCTGGGGTGCTTTTCCCTTCAGTGGAACAATGGAGCTTCAGGAAGTGCAGGGGTGTCAAACGGTTGCTGGCTATGTCCAGATGTTGCAGAGAGCATTCCTCATGACCGAGGGCCCTCGTCTGTGTGGTAACAACTGGGTTTTTTAACAGGACAACGCTACAGTACACAATGCCCGCAGGACAAGGGACTTCTTCCAGGAGAATAAAATCACTCTTTTGGCCCATCCTGCGTGTTCCCCTGATCTAAATCAAATTGAGAACCTTTGGGGATGGATGGCAAGGGAAGTTTACAAAAATGGACAACAGTTCTAGACAGTAGATGGCCTTCGTGCGGCCGTCATCACCACTTGGAGAAATGTTCCCACTCACCTCATGGAAACGCTTGCATCAAGCATGCCGAAACAAATTTTTGAAGTGATAAACAATAACGGCAGAGCTACTCATTATTAAGTTCATGTTTTGGGGGGGCTTTAGTTTTTTTTTTGGAGGTGTGGTCCTAAACTTTTGATCAGCTGAAAAACAGCCTGTTTCAGTTTATTCGTTGTTTTCATTAAATTGAATGCTCAAATTTTTTTTGTCTCGCTCCCATTTCTTCTTGTTGCATCTTGAAGCTCTACTTGGAACCTTGTTAAGATCCAGCCATGCTAAATATGATTTTTTGCCATTTTTCAAGTGGTCTTAAACTTTTGATCAGGACTAGCATCAGTGGCCTGGGAGGGGCTCGGCTCTGTTCACTTGAATGGGGTTTAGCCGCGCCCAGGCCAGTGATACTTGTCATGTCGTCACTGGGCCTGAGGGAAACAGAGTGAGGGCCGCGGCGCTCCTGGAGCGCTGCTGCCTTCTCAAACAGATGATCGGCGAGGGTCCCGGGTATCGGACCCCTACTGATAAGATTCTGATGATCTATCCAGAGGATAGCTCATCAGTTGAAAAGAACTGCAGAACCCCATTAAATCCCTCTCCGTTCCTGTGCTGATGCTTCCATGGATCCTTTCAGTTTCTTCACATCGCTGCAGTGACAACATTGGTTACATAGATGTCAGTATGTATGAACACCTCAAAGATGGGACCAACACCTCGTTATTGTGGAGTCCTGAGATGTAGACACATTGACCACTATCAGGGTCTATTCACTGCTGATGTGTCCTCTTATTATTTCCAGTAATTGTATTTTATATGGGATTTTGTAGGCTTTTACATCGTCTCATCTCCTTTCCATTCAGGTTCCTACACTATAGGATCTGCTCAGTGGATATCTTCTATATAAGATTCTTCTCCTGATTGACCCATCAAGGAAGAATAGGAACAGAGACAAGATGGCGGAGAGTATAATAAATCTTACCCTAGAGATCCTCTTCCAGCTTACTGGAGAGGTGAGAGATTCTGATGATGTCACATTGCATCATCTTATCTATGTTACTAACAGATGAACATGACTGGAGAGGTGAGGGACTCTGGAGATGTATGGAGTGATATTTATTACTGTGTTTCTCCATAACCAGGACTACACAGTAGTGAAGAAGACCTCTAGTGAGAGCTGTCAGGTCCCTGTCTCTGAAGGATGGGGAAGAACCCTGAGCCCAATCACAGGGCCTCCACCTCACCCCCATAAACATGGGGAAATCAATAGAGAGAAGATCCTAGAACTCACCAACAAGATGATTGAGCTGCTGACTGGAGAGGTGACATTACTAGGACATTGAGCAGGAACGTTATGAAGGGATCTGGGTGATGACTGTATCATTGTGTTGTCAGGTTCCTATAAGGTGTCAGGATGTCACCATCTATTTCTCCATGGAGGAGTGGGAGTATTTAGAAGGACACAAAGATCTGTACAAGGACTTCATGATGGAGGATCACTGGCCTCTCACATCACCAGGTAATAGACATGACAAAATACACACGTCCTCCCATTATCTGTATGTAAGGAATGAACTCAGTCACTGAATGTGTTTCCTACAGTTAGATCCAGTAAGATGACAACACCGGAGAGATGTCCCAGTCCTCTTCTTCCACAGGATGGTTCAGAAGAACATCACAATGTCCCACGGAATGATGATCAGGTAGATGGAGATAATGTCTCATGAAATGTTCTCCATGATCTGTAGAAAGGCTGTAAAGATCTCGTGTTCAGTCTTGTTTTATGTAACATGTTTTTGTTATGGTGGCGCTCCATGTCCACTGCCATCCCGCCATCTGGGGTGGACATGGGCGCTGCATCACTCACCCTATCACTGTCTGGTGGCCAAGCCACGATGATACTTTCTTGCCGCCAAGTAACAGGGCTGGCCGTTGGAGTTTTGTGTCCCTCATTGGAGGCTGCAGCCAACATCTGGCTGCCAGGCCACCTTAACTGACCCATAAGGTGCGTGAGCACCCTGCCTCTTAAAGAGCCAGTGCACCTGTACTCCACTCTTTACCAGCCAATGGCTGAAAACCTGTGGATACTTAAAGGGGTTGTCCGAGTTATGAAAAAAAAAAATATAGCACAGAAAATCTGATATATAACTGAGCTAAGCAAGTTTTATGCAAAAAAAAAAGTATATTTCCTCATTTCCCTGGTGAATACAAGAGCTGTCCTGAGTGACCTGTCTGCCTGCTGGGAGACTCTGCAGCAGGTTGTATGTGTAGGACTACAAGTCCCAGCTGTATAATGACACTGCTAAGGGAGTGGATACAAGTGCTGCCCTGAGTGACATGTCTGCCTGCTGGGAGACTCTGCAGCAGGTTGTATGTGGAGGACTACAAGTCCCAGCTGTATAATGACCTGCTAAGGGAGTGAATACAAGAGCTGCCCTGAGTGACATGTCTGCCTGCTGGGAGACTCAGCAGCATGTTGTATGTGTAGGACTACAAGTCCCAGCTATATAATAACACTGCTAATACACACAGGATCTTCCCCCTACCTTCTTGTGTAATGCTCTCTCTAGTATCTCAGCTCCAGTGCCCAGCATTTGTCTCCTCACTGCCTGCAGAGCTGTGCAGCTGGAGGGGTTAAGAATCCTAGCAGAGAGTAGACGGCAGTGGAGGGGGCGTGGCCAGCACAGTGACGTCTCGTTTACAGGCTTGTAAACGACCTTTATCAGAGCAGGGAGAGAAGCTGACATCACAGGTCATGTGACCCTCTGTGAAATCTGAGAAACCAGCCACTGGAGATAAAGTGAGTGAATTGGAAAGCTGTTACATTTGCTTAGTTAGGAACATAGAAAGAACAAAAAAATAACTCGGATAACCCCTTTAAGGCACCTTTTCCAAATGCCTCCACAGTGGCACGATGGACAGAAGGATTACCCTGCCTCCCCAGGGACAGGAAACAACGTGGAGATCTTTAAATAGCCCCCTCCCCTTACCTGCTTCAGTTGTTTCCTGTCCCTCTGGGGATACATGGAGATCCTCCTGCTGGTGAGCTCCAGCAGTAAACCTTTATTGCTTTGCCTGGCTGAAAATCTGCAAAAGAAAGTGTGCGGGGCAGGAGAGCAGGGTCGCGGGGCTCGCGGTGCAGTCCTTCCTGCATCTCAGGCCTAAGTCCTCCGGTGGAGGCAGTCTTGGGCAGCGTCCATGCGAAATATTGCGTTAGGATGGGTGGCTCAGGTGGCAGGCGAGATCTCGCGGCAGACCGGAATTGCAGGGACGCATCTACATGACGTACTTCCCCTTAGACAACGAGCAGTTTATAAGGAAGGAGGGAAGTGTTCCAGTGTCCTGCTGAACAGCTGCGCTGGTAACATGTCAGCACCAGGGGAGTCAGACAGCGTCCGTAAATCTGCAGACCCATCTAAAGCCAACAGCCCGGTAAGCTCTGCTACTCTTGGGAGGTTTTTTATGATGTGTGTTCACGGATTCTCACATTTGGGCAGAATACAATCTTTTTCACCAGGGGTGAGGGTCTATCCATCAATCATTATGACTAAGGCTGTTGCTTTCTGTATGCACTTTTTTAATATATTCCCCAGGTCAGCGAGACTCAAAAATCTGCTGAATCTTCTCAGTGTGTCAAAAAGTGCTCCACTTGTAAAAAAAGACTGCCTTCCGGTCATAAGAAACCCCTTTGTGTGAAATGTCTGGAAAAGATTGTGTCTGAAGAATCTCCTTCTCTTCTGGATAATATTAGAAACACTATCAAAGAAGTGAGCAAGCGCTGTGGACCTTAAGTTAGCATCCACATCTCAAAAACCATCTACTTCCATGTCTGTTATGTCCGCACCCTCTAAAGTTGATCTACAATAGGATGATTTTGATGAAGGAGAGTTACCTTCTAGGACCGACGAGGACGAGTCTGGTCGTCCACTTTGTTCCATACAGGACACTGACTCCCTACTAAAAACAATAAGGGCAACATTAAACCTAGAAGAATCTAAACAGTCAAAATCTGTGCAGGACCTTATGTTTAGGGGATTGGGAGAAAAAAAGGAAAATAGTTTTCCCCCTACATTCAAATATTACTAAACTTATTAATAAGGAGTGGACTGACCTAGAGAAAAGACCCGCGGTCTCCAGGATCCTAAAAAGGAAATATCCTTTTTCGGAAGAAGACACCACCTTTCGGGATAAATGTCCAAAAGTGGATTCCCCTGTAGCAAAAATAACAAAAAAATCGGTACTCCCCTTTGAGGATCTAGATCTCTTAAAAGACCCCATTGACAAAAAGAGTGAAGCTTTCCTAAAAAAATCCTGGGAAGCATCTATAGCTATTTTAAGACTAGGTGTAGCGTCCACTTATACGGCAAGATCTATGATTATGTTAACCAACTAGAGGAGCATTTGATGACAGGAACCCCAAGGGAGGACATCATTGCTTCCTTACCTATGTTTAAACAGGCGGCCAATTTTTTAGCCGATGCTTCTGTTGACACTATAAAATTGGTAGCTAAGTCCTCTCTAATGCCACTAGAAGAGCAGTGTGGCTGAGATCCTGGTAAGGGGATTCAGCATCAAAAAAATAAATTATGCAATATCCCCTGTGAAGGTGATAGGATTTTCGGATCCGTATTCGATGACATCCTAGAGAAAGCCACAAATAAGAAAAAAGGATTTCCATCAGAACCCAGAAATTTTCGTCAAAAATGAAATTTCAGCTCATCCACAAGGGGAAGACAGGATAAGAAAAAAAGTTTTTTTCATCCAGATGGCAGACAGGTAGAGGAAGAGGCAAAGGTTTTCTCTTTAACCCAACAAATTCCTCCCAGAAATTTACAAACCAATAATGCCAGAAGCCAGGTGGGAGGAAGACCAAAAAAAAATATTCCAGCTTGGGAGAAAATTTCCAGGTCCCCTTGGGTATTAGACGTAATATCAGCAGGTCTAAAACTAGAGTTTTCTTCCCTACCTCCTAGATGTTTTCCAGATCACCAAAGTTCCGAAAACAGTTCAGCCTTTGCTCTTAGACCAGGTGATGATTCTGCTTCAAAAAGAGGCCATTGTTCCAGTCCCTCCAGGAGAAGAAAGAACAGGTTTTTATTCTCCAGTATTTCTGGTAGGAAAACCAAATGGCTCCTACAGAGCAATTATAAATCTAAAAGGCCTAAAACGTCATCTCCAGTACAAAAGTTTCAAAATGGAGACGATAAAGTCCACGATAAACCTGCTAAGGAAGGACGCTTTCATGGCGACTCTGGATCTGACCGATGCATATTATCACATACCAATATGCAGCGGTCACCAAAAGTATTTAAGATTCGCAATTCAAAAGAGAAAAGAAGTGTTCCATTTCCAATTCCAGGTCCTTCCTTTTGGCCTCACATCTGCTCCGAGGGTCTTTTTAAAAATAATGGCAGAGGCCGTAGCAGTTTTACATCAAAAAGGGATACTGATCATCCCCTATTTAGATGATTTTCTTATTGCTGCAGAGTCAGAAGAGACACTAGAAGAACAATTAAATATTGTACAGCAGGGTCTGAGACTAGGATGGATGATAAATCCAGAAAAATCAAGTCTTCGTCGCGAAAGAAGGAAATCAACCAGGAAATTTCTGTATTCCGCAGCAGGGGAAAAGTGACGATTCGAATAATAATGAAGATATTGGGTCTAATGTCTTCGTCAATTCCAGCTGTAAAATGGGCACAAGCGCATTCCTGGACTCTTCAAGCGTTCATGTTAAAGAATTAGGACAAAAGTATATCCTCATTAGAGAAGAAGGTAAGAGTTCCCCAGTATGTAAAAGACTCCCAGAGAGTACCTTGGCGACAAACGAACACCATAACAATTAAGACACATGCCAGCAGAATCTGCTGGGGGGGTTCATCCAGACCGGTCCTATTGTACAGGGAACATGGCAGAAAAATCTAAGTCTATCTTTCTCCAATCTAAGAGAATTATCTGCAGTTTGGGAGGCCTTAAAAACACTTCAATCGGAAATAAAAGGAAGAGAGATATAAATTTTATCAGACATCATGGCGGTCACTTATCTGAACAGACAGGGAGGTACAAAAAGTCTGTCCTTGGCAAGAGTTTCAGAAAAGATATTCCGATGGGCAGAAAAAATATACTTTCAATCACAGCAGTCCATATAAAAGGAAAGGACACCAGAGTCGCAGACTTACTAAGCAGAGATGTTCTGAAGAAGGAGAGTTGAGTCTCAATCGACAGATTTTTTCTTCAAATAGCACAAAATGGGGCTTTCCAAACCTGGACTTGTTTGCAACACTACAAAACAGACAAAACAGAAAAATGTTGCTCCCTATCGTATAGAGATCGCCCATTCTTCGTCAATGCACTTTCCCAGCCCTGGCCAAACAAGACCCAGTATGCGTTTCCCCCATTTGCATTAATACTGAAGATCCTGCTAAAGATGTTACAAGAAAAACCCAGGTTAATCCTAATAGCGCCTTACTGGCCAAAAAGGTAATGGTTTCCCCTACTATTCAGGATGTCAGCATGAGATTTCTGGATCCTACCGAATATTCCAGACCTTCTTCATCAGGGCCCAGCTTTACACCCCAGGTCAACGCAGCTTCAATTGGCAGCCTGGAACCTGAGCTGGAATTATTAAGAAGAAAGAGACTTGCAGAGGTGGTAATTTGTACAATACTATGCAGGCAAAAATTTATAATAGAATCTGTGAAACTTTTTTAAAGTTTACAAAAGATAACACAGCAGGCCCCTTTATGGTTTCTAATATTTTAGATTTTCTGCAGGCCGGTTTAAACAAATGTTTGAAAGTCAGCATTAGAGTCCAGATATCGGCCCGGAGTGCGTTTTTAGATACTAAACTGGCAGAAGTAGATCTTATAAAAGGATTTGAGAGGGGCCCGGAGAAAGGAACCTATAGTCAGATCCACTGTTCCTCCATGGGATTTAAATATGGTTTTATCTACTCTAATCGAGTCCCCCTTTGAGCCGTTACCTGAAATCTCCTTGAAATTGCTATAATTAAAAACAGTTTTTCTCGTGGCAATTACTACAGCTAGGAGATTTGGGGAGATACAGGCTTTTCATGTAGACCTCCATATCTAACTGTTAGAGATGATAGGATAGTGTTAAAACACTCCCTCTTTTTTGCCCAAGGTTGTCTCGAAATTCCACTGTTTTCTGTAAGTGTCTCTACCATCATTCGGATCCCCAACAGAAGCGTTTCCATAATCTGGATGTGAGGAGGTCGGTGTTGGCTTATCTTAAGGCAACGGAAGAATTTAGGAAGACAGATAGACTGTTCGTTCATTTTGCAGGGCCAAACAAAGGAAATGCAGCAAGCAAAACGACCATCGCCAGATGGATCAAATCAACGATTTTGTTTTGTTATAATTTGAGAAAGGTCTCTCCTCCAGAAGGACTTAGAGTTCATTCAACGCGGTCAGTCACAACTTCCTGGGCAGATTCAGCGGACGTCCCTCTTGAACAGATTTGCCAGGCAGCTACCTGGTCTTCACCTTCCACTTTTTTCAGACATTATCAGTTAGACGTGTTAAATAATAAGGCCTTATACTTTTCTCGCAGAGTGTTATCTGCCGTAGTCCCTCCCTAAATATTAATTTCTCTGTTATTCCTCCTGTCAATCATGCCGCTGTGGAGGTGTTTAAAAAGATTGCAATTACTTACCGGTAATTGTTTTTTTCCTCTAGCCTTACTGGAGCAGGTAAGGGGAGGGGGCTATTTAAAGATCTCCACGTTGTTTCCTGTCCCTGGGGAGGTGGGGTAATCCTCCTGTCAATCATGCGCTGTGGAGGCTAGAGGAAAACCCTTGGTAGATCCTGTTTGTCTGTGTACTGACATATGCCTGATTCCTGGATTCTGAATCTTTGCCACCTGACCTGAGAAAGGTGGAGATGGCAGGATTACAGCTGACCATAGACATTACATGTCGTCTGGATCGTCTCAATTTTCTGACTATGGTTACTGCTGTTTCGAGCAAACAGGTTGGAGTTGTACAGGAGACCTGCAGATATTTGGGTCAGATAACTCCTGCTGTCCGGTCATTTTTGGTCGTCATTCTAATCACTGATGTTTTCTGGTCATATAAAACCTTCAACATGACTTCAACCGTCTGATTAATTTTACAATATTTCTTTCACAGCTTGTCAATCCGGGTAAAGATCTGAACATTATATATGTTACAGAGACACGTGTGAGGGGTAATGAGCAGATTAGAGAGGATATTCCTACAGATATCCGCCCAGGTGAGTAGTAACCACTAAATAAAACAGAGAAGACTCTACTCATTCAGACTTTACTCATTTTCTTAAGCTCAATTTTCGAGCATCTTAGATGATAAAACTTGCTGATCATTTATATTATGGACATGAATATGGATATAAAATATACCTATGTGAACAAGGTCTGTTCCATTATCATCTGCGTCAGAATTATTTGCCAATTTTTCAACTAAGGAACCATTAATTCCTTCAAAATAAGCCTAGTTCACATGTCATGTAAAGATACAAATAAGAAGAAGAATGGGGCGCCACACTGGCTTTATCAGTAGTTAACCAATAGGTTTTAGAAACACGCAATTGTGCTTACCGGACAATGTTGTGAAAAGTCACAACTGTTGTCGGTCGCTTGACCAGTAATTTGTAAACCCGACCGGTGGGTGGTTATCCTAGGCTGCATCCGTGGTCCTCTGTGTTGCCCCCAGGACAAATGACAGGTGAACACGATAACTTGTAAAAAAGGTCAGGATTACTTGAGGCGATGCCGAGGTTCAGGTGAATGATACATCAGAGGTGGTGTAGTTGATGCAGGGTATCTTTACTCACAGGTAGTCTATGCGTTTCTGGGGCTAGATTGTCCCCTTTGTCAGGACTATATAGTTTACATGTCAGTTTTTGGTGATCTGCAGTGACTGTCAGCCAATACCCCATGCAGGTCAACAACACAGAAGTGGTGAAAATCTTTCCATTATACCTTATCTCTGTTTTGGCTCCATTCCTGGTTTGACTAAATCAATGGGCGGTTTGCCTAATGGCCAAATATTTTCTGTATAGAATATTATTTTTCTGTAGCTCTATCTAGGTGATCTACCATGGAGCTGAGGACAAACATGTTTGTGCGTTATTTTGTGTGCCCCATTTTCAGATATTCCAGTGCCCCCATAGTACTGATGGCAGCCACAAGTATTATTCATAAGGCCAGTGTATATGCTAGGCTATTAGTATAAGCAGTTCTTGGTGTTATTTGTCTATGTAGATGGTTTAGCCAATACTAGGAATAGATTATGAAGGCAGGAAAAGTCTAAAGAACTTTTTTATACAAAGGAAAAAAAATTAGATATCAGCCTTACACTTGCTCTAAAGCCATGGCTTCTTTGAGACAATACTGCTCCTCCTCTCTGCTTTGTTTTATAGCAAAGTGCATGCAGCCATCAAGAAGTGTGTGACACAGACACCACTAATATCACTGATTCATATGTATTATTCTCCACTAACAGAAGGACCCGGCTTCACACGGGAATATTTCATCTACTTCATTTAATGTTTCTGTTTGTTGACAGTATCCCCCATAACAGTGACCTTATACAGCACCCTGCCCCTTTAACAGTGAACTACACAGTCCCCCACCACTTTAAAATGGGACCTCCACAGCAGCCCATCCCCTTAACTTTGACCTCCACAGCAGCCCATCCCCTTAACTTTGACCTTCACAGCAGCCCTCTCCTTTAACAGCGAGTTTCACAGCACCCCAGTCCCTTGACAGTGACCTCTTCAGGGCCCCGCCCCCTTAACAGTGACCTCCACAGAAGTTGCCCCTTTAATCCTAGGGCTACAGGATGACATGTTTTGTGTGTTATTTTGTCTCAACAAAACTGCGACATGTGACATGCTGCGACTGCGACACGAATAGATTTTTCTGTGACTGTCAGGTTGCAGCATGTCACAGTCCAAAACCATAGACTATTATTATAAAAATTGTCGCGCGACATTGGTGCAATATCAATGTCGCGTGACACATGTAGCAGTGTAGTTGTGTCGTATGTGGTTTGCGACACATGTCGTTGTGTAGCCCTAGCCTAAAGCTGACCTACAGCAGTGAAGAAAAATGGCTGGGTTGTTATGAAACCTGGAGTAAAACTGTGTATGTGGAGACTAAGGGCCTGCGAGCTTCCATTGGCTGATAAGGGACATGTGACCGTGTGTATGGCAGTTGGGATATGAAGAGAGAGACTTGCAGGCTTGTATTGGCTAACGCAGGAAATTTTTGGGGAATATCTCAGGAACTGTATGTCCTAGAGAGCTGAGACACAGTCTAAAAACCTTCCCAGACACCTGATGTACATGTGTGCCATGAAGATCGATCCATTTGTTTGGTCGCGCATAAAGAACAGACGTCAGGACAGACACAAACTCATTGTTTACCGGCATGTTACCTCCACAGTATTCTTTCCCAGATAGTAAGTGATTACTAAGCTTAGTAGAAGTTTATCGATGAGTTTTTCAGTTACAGAGCAATATGTGTGTAGAAAAAATAGTTGAAGCTTACAAACTCCATGCAGCTGCTGTGTAGGGGCGTATGACCTGCACAAGATTTATTTGCAGATAACAAGGAATGTGTATACCAGGTTTAGTTTAAATCGATGGTTGCGTTTTTGAGTGATCGCGGAACATACATACAGATGCAGTGTCCGGAAAAACACTGCTTAATACCGTGATTGTGTTTCATGAAAATGTGCTTGTGCCTGAGTTCCCATAGAGTTGCACAGGGAGGGAGAGGTTCTAACAAACCTCCCAGGGCTGACTCCACCCTGCTCTCTGGGACAGGAGAAGAAGAAGGCGGAGAACGTGATGTTTGTAGGGAAAAGCTGCACTTCAGCAGCCATTTTGCAGAGTTATCAAAATTCCAGAGTTAGTTCCATGTACCAGCCCATAGAAGAGAAAGATTACAGAAGATCCAGGCAACCCAGAGAGGGAAGTGAGAATATTGGCAAAGTAAGGTAATTGTCATGTATAAGGCTCTAGTCTCCTTTGCATTAGGTGGAGAGATTCTAAGCTACCAGCTGTCCACCATAACCAAAGACAGAAGGGCCACCTGTCAGGGGATAGTATTCCTAGAGAGGATATAGAAGTATATGATTATACAGTACAGCAAAGATAGTACATCCATCCAGCCTGGAGAAACAAGGGATTGTTTGTTAAAGAGGGAAACTACCCCTTATGCAACTTTTGGGAACTAACCTGTGCCATTTTAGAAGCCGCATTGCTGTAAATGACTTTTGTGCACATTGATGACCTTTGGATCAGCTTCAGTAACTTCAATATCTGAGGGCGATAGAAAATTCTATTTAGCTGTGGACAAAATGCCGGATCTTTTAAAAGCGGTGAGGGCCACTATGGGGGTGGAAGAAGTGCAGAAAAACCATTCCATCCAGGAGGAAATGTTTGGGGGTCTAGGGGTTAAAAAAGCCTGAGTATTCCCTATTAATGAGAACAAAAGAGACATGATTTTAGAGGAATGATCTGACCCTGATAAATACCTGGGTGTGTCGAAGGATTTCAAAAACCATCTATTATTTGATCCGGCTGAATCTAAAATATGAAATGAGATCCCTAAAATTGATGTGCAAGTGGCAAAGGTCAATAAGAAGACATCATTGTCTTTTGAAGACACATCCCAGTTAATGGATCCCATGGAAAGGAAAGCTGACAATCTGTTATGAATATCATGGGAAGCAGCGATGTTTACCCTTAAATCAAATATCACCGGAACATCTGTCGCTAGATCTATGTTCCTTTGGCTAAACGAACTTGAAAACCATATTAGGGCTAAGATCCCTAGAGAGGAGATTCTAAACTCCATCCCCTTGCTGAAATCAGCCACTGCTTTCCTGGCGGATGCCTCTGCTGAGTCGGTAAGATTCGCAGCCAAAGATGTTGGCCTCTCCAACGTGGCACGCAGGGTCCTTTTGGATGAAGTCTTGGTCAGGAGACAAGACTTCAAATATGAAGCTGTACTCCATTTCCTTTTCGAGGGAATATGTTACTTGAGGCCGTGCTAGATAGGATCTTGGAGAAAGCCTCAGACAAGAAAAAATGATTTCCCTAAGACGTACCATATAGGAATAAACCTTTTGTTCTTCCTCGGGCCAGGATAGATTACATAGAGTAAAGGGAAAATCTGGACTCTGAAGCTACCCCAAAGGGGGCAGAGGAAAGTGTTTTCTCCTTAACCCCCAGAACAAACCCAGCGATAAACAATGATGCCGAACAATGACGCCAAACAAGTTCATTGTGTTCCGTCTCAGATCTATGACAGCTCAGAACAAGATTGAGCAGGGAGTGCAAGACCTTTTAAAATGGAAGGGGTAGTTAAAGTTCCATTTCCAGAGCAAGGAAGAGTATTCTACTCCAATCTATTCCTAGTAAAAAAGAAAGAGAGCTCATTCCGAACCATAATAAATCTAAAATCCCTGAACAAATTCATATCTTACCCAAAATTTAGGATGGAGTCCCTAGGGTCCATAATACACTTGATAGGAAAAGACTCCCCAAAATTCCTGCGGTTCACCATCAGAGACCACAGAGGGTTAATACATCATTATCAATTCACGGCACTTCCATTTGGAATTTCCTCCGCTTCCAGGATTTTCACCAAACTCATAGTCGAGATGGTGGCATATTTGAGGGAAAGTGTCACGGCTGTTTAAGGGTAACCAGAGCATACACAGTAAGAAGAGCTACTGACCGGACCCAAACTAGGGAAGAGAAAGGGTGACCCCTGTCAGACCCTCAACACTCTCCCTATGCTGCTAAAGCACATGCCCGGATCCAAATGGTGGCACAAGGCATGCCCGCGTACCTTAGACTGATGAGCCCTGTAACCCCTACAATAGTGGAAGGGGCACGGCCACCGATGCCCTGCTCAGAATATGGAGGGAACCGTGGCCACCTCAGATCCAGTCAGGAAATCACCAGGTACACAACAAAGTCTGCACACTTAGCTGATGGAGCTGCAGCCGCAGAGAAGACGGATCCAAGGGCCGCTGGCAATATCCGGAGTGCTTGCAGCAGCAGAACACAGGTCCAGAGAACTAGTAGCTTAACAAGTGAAGATACTCAAGGCAGAGCTACAACTGAAAAGAGAAATATAATCCACGCCCTGCAATAGGAGGAGGGGTGATTTAAAGGCAGGGAAATCAAACGCAGGAGAGACAGCTGGGAGTAAAGACCTCATCACAGGGGCGGAGAAACAGAACAGTGAGAACACCTCCAAACTCTAAGTGACATCATCACAGGGGTGGAGACACAGAGCTGTGAGAACGTCTCAAAGCTCTGGTAGTGACAGTACCCCCCCCCCCCTCTACGGGTGGACTCCGGACACCCAGGACCCACCTTCCCAGGATGAGCCCTATGAAATGCCCTGATAAGGCGAGTGGCTTTAATGTCCGACATCGGAACCCACATCCTCTCCTCAGGACCATAACCCTTCCAATGAACGAGGTACTGAAGAGAACCGCGGACAATGCGAGAGTCCACAATTCTGGAAACCTCAAGCTCCAGATTGCCATCAACCAAAATCGGAGGAGAAGGCAAAGAGGAGGGTACCGTGGGCTGGACATATGGTTTTAAGAGAGATCTGTGAAATACATTATGTATCTTCCAAACCCGTGGAAGATCAAGACGGAAGGCAACAGGATTGATGACTGACCAAATTTTATAAGGCCCAATAAACTTGGGCCCCAATTTCCAGGAGGGAACCTTCAGTTTAATATTTCTTGTAGACAACCACACCAGATCACCCACATTCAGGTCCGGACCAGGCACACGTCTCTTATCAGCCACACGCTTATACTTCTCACTCATCTTTCTGAGATTACTCTGAATCTTTTGCCAAATGGTAGACAAAGACGAGGAAAATCTCTCCTCCTCAGGTAAACCAGAAAGAGCCCCTCCCGAGAATGTCCCAAACTGCAGATGGAACCCATATGCACCAAAAAATGGTGACTTATCAGAAGATTCCTGACGACGGTTGTTCAAAGCAAACTCAGCAAGAGGGAGAAATGAACACCAATCCTCCTGGTTCTCCGCCACAAAACAGCGCAAATATGTCTCCAGATTCTGATTGAGGCGCTCAGTCTGACCATTCGACTGCGGGTGAAAAGCAGAAGAGAAGGACAGCCGAACCCCCAGGCGAGAACAGAAAGCCTTCCAGAACCTGGACACAAACTGCGTGCCTCTATCGGAAACAATATCAGAGGGAATGCCGTGCAATTTAACAATATGGTCGACAAAAGCTTGCGCCAACGTTTTAGCATTGGGTAAACCAGGGAAAGGAACGAAATGAGCCATCTTGCTAAAACGGTCCACGACCACCAGGATCACCGACTTCCCCGAGGAACGAGGAAGATCCGTGATAAAGTCCATGGACAGGTGTGTCCAAGGACGGGAAGGTATGGGTAACGGGAGAAGGGAACCTGAAGGTCGTGAACGAGGGACCTTAGCGCGAGCGCACGTCTCACAAGCAGCCACAAAACCCTCCACAGACTTACGAAGAGCCGGCCACCAAAATCTCAGAGCAATGAGATCTACCGTGGCTCTACTCCCGGGGTGACCAGCAAGAACCGTATCATGATGTTCCTTAAAGAGTTTGTGACGTAGCTCAGGAGGCACGAACAACTTCCCGGAGGGACAACGGGCAGGTGCCTCAGTCTGGGCAGCCTGGACCTCGGCCTCCAAATCGGAATATAGAGCAGAAACAACTACCCCCTCCGCCAAAATGGGACCCGGGTCCTCGGAGTTTCCTCCTCCCGGAAAACAGCGAGAGAGAGCATCAGCCTTCACATTCTTGATTCCAGGGCGGAAAGTAACAACAAAATTGAATCTGGAGAAGAACAGAGACCATCTGGCCTGTCTCGGATTCATACGCCTGGCTGACTCCAAGTACGCCAGATTCTTATGGTCGGTAAAAACGGTGATAGGGTGCCTGGCCCCCTCCAACCAATGGCGCCATTCCTCGAAAGCCAACTTGATGGCCAACAACTCCCTATCTCCCACATCATAGTTTCTCTCTGCCGGGGAGAGTTTTCTAGAGAAAAAGGCACAAGGTTGCCATTTGGCAGGAGAGGGGCCCTGGGACAAAACTGCACCCACACCCACCTCGGAAGCATCCACCTCAACAATAAAAGGTAAGGAAACATCGGTATGCACCTAGATGGGAGCAGACGCAAAACTCTCTTTAATCTTAGAAAAGGCTGCAAGCGCCTCCTCCGACCAAGAGGAAAAATCCGTCCCCTTTTTTGTCATGTCAGTAAGGGGTTTGACAATAGAGGAATAATTCAAAATGAACTTTCTGTAGTAGTTAGCAAAACCCAGAAAGCGCATCAATGCCTTCTGATTTTCAGGAAGCTCCCACTCCAGCACAGCACGGACCTTCTCCGGATCCATGCGAAAACCAGAAGCAGAGAGGAGAAAACCCAGAAATTGAATCTCTGATACCATAAAAAGACATTTCTCCAGCTTGGCATACAGTTTATTCTCCCTCAGTATCTGCAGGACCTGAAAAAGATGATCCTGATGGGTCTGAACATCAGGGGAAAAATCAAAATATCATCAAGATACACCAATACAAATTTCCCCATTAAATGATAGAAAATACTATTAACAAAATGCTGAAAGACGGCCGGAGCATTCATCAGGCCGAAAGGCATAACGAGATTCTCGAAATGCCCGTTAGGGGTATTAAAGGCCGTTTTCCATTCATCCCCCTCTCTGACCCTGACCAGGTTGTACGCGCCTCTCAGATCCAATTTGGAAAACACCTTGGCCCCAACAATTTGGTTGAAGAGGTCCGGGATCAGAGGAACGGGATAGGGATCGCGAATCGTGATACGGTTCAGCTCCCTAAAATCTAAACAAGGTCTCAGAGAGCCATCTTTTTTTTTAACAAAAAAAAACCTGTGGCAACAGGTGACTTTGAGGGACGAATATGCCCCTTCTCAAGACTCTCGGAGATATAGGTTCGCATTGCGAGTCTTTCCGGTTGTGAGAGATTGTAGAGGCGTGCTTTTGGCAGCTTGGCGCCGGGAATGAGGTTAATGGGACAGTCAAACTCCCGGTGAGGAGGTAGCTCCTGAACACCGCTCTCGGAAAACACATCCAAGAAATCAGAGAGAAATGATGGCACAGTTTTAGTAGACACCTCTGCAAAAGTCGCTGTGAGACAATTCTCTCTACAAAAGTCACTCCACTCATTTATTTGCCTTCCTTGCCAATCAATAGTGGGGTTATGTCTAGTGAGCCAGGGTAGCCCCAAAACTAGAGGAGAAGGCAATCCGTTAAGGACAAAACAAGATATCTCCTCCACATGAGTGTCACCTACAGCTAGCCGGATATTGTGAACAATGCCTTTCAGAGATCTCTGCGAGAGTGGAGCAGAGTCAATAGCAAAAACAGGTATATCCTTTTCTAATGTACAAACCTGAAAACCATGCAAGGCTACAAATTGAGTGTCAATAAGATTGACAGCCGCTCCACTATCGACAAAAATCTCACAAGGAATGACTTTGCTCTCTAGCGCCACCCTGGCAGACAGGAGAAAACGGGAACTGCAGGTCAGAGGAATAACATCAATTCCCACCTCAACTCTGCCCAAAGTAGCAGATGAAGCAGAACCTGATGATCTACCTCTTGAGGTTTTTCTCTTATTATCGCTCTTAGTACAGTTCAGGAATCTCCTAGACGGACAAACATTTGCCAAATGACCTATGCCCCCACAACAAAAACACACCATATTCTGAGGACTAAATCCTCTTTTATCAGGGGCAAGTCGGCCTAGCTGCATGGGCTCCTCCTCAGAGGGGAGCGAGACAGGATGAGACCCCTGCATACTGAATGAGTCCGCACCATTGCCCCCTAGACTGACAATGGCTGGACGGAGAGGTCTTGTTTCTTTCCCTTAGACGCCTGTCAAGGCGTACCGCCAATGACATGGCAGACTCTAAGGACGTTGGTCTCTCATGGAAAGCAAAGGCATCTTTCAAACCCTCTGAGAGACCATGACAGAACTGACTTCGGAGTGCAGCATCATTCCAGCCTGAATCAGCTGCCCATCTCCGAAATTCAGAACAATAAAGCTCCGCAGACAGTTTGTTCTGGCATAAAACACGTAAGTTCGATTCTGCCAGAGCAACACGATCCGGGTCATCATATATCTGCCCCAGGGCCACAAAAAATCTTTCCACGGATCGAAGGGAGGGATCCCCTGATGACAGCGAAAAAGCCCAAGTCTGAGCATTACCCCTGAGCAGGGAGATGACAATCCTCACCCTCTGTTCCTCATTACCAGAGGAGTGGGGACACAAACAAAAATGGAGTTTATATGCCTCTCTGAAGCGAACAAAATTCTCACTGCCCCCGGAGAACGTTTCCGGAAGTGAGACCTTTGGCTCGCAACAGACTCCATGAGCCGGAGCAGAGCCCAATGTTTGTAGCTGAGTCACAGATTGACGGAGATCCGCTACTTCCAAAGAAAGACCCTGCATGCGGTCAACCAAGCCAGAAAGCGGATCCATGTCAACAAGGACGGTTTTGGTGGATTATAATGTCACGGCTGTTTAAGGGTAACCAGAGCATACACAGTAAGAAGAGCTACTGACCGGACCCAAACTAGGGAAGAGAAAGGGTGACCCCTGTCAGACCCTCAACACTCTCCCTATGCTGCTAAAGCACATGCCCGGATCCAAATGGTGGAACGAGGCATGCCCGCGTACCTTAGACTGATGAGCCCTGTAACCCCTACAATAGTGGAAGGGGCACGGCCACCGATGCCCTGCTCAGAATATGGAGGGAACCGTGGCCACCTCAGATCCAGTCAGGAAATCACCAGGTACACAACAAAGTCTGCACACTTAGCTGATGGAGCTGCAGCCGCAGAGAAGACGGATCCAAGGGCCGCTGGCAATATCCGGAGTGCTTGCAGCAGCAGAACACAGGTCCAGAGAACTAGTAGCTTAACAAGTGAAGATACTCAAGGCAGAGCTACAACTGAAAAGAGAAATATAATCCACGCCCTGCAATAGGAGGAGGGGTGATTTAAAGGCAGGGAAATCAAACGCAGGAGAGACAGCTGGGAGTAAAGACCTCATCACAGGGGCGGAGAAACATAACAGTGAGAACACCTCCAAACTCTAAGTGACATCATCAAAGGGGTGGAGACACAGAGCTGTGAGAACGTCTCAAAGCTCTGGTAGTGACAGAAAGAGGACTAATCTTAGTCCCATACTCAGATGATTTTCTCCTAATTGGCTATACTGCAGACCACCTATTAGCAGATTTAGACACCTTCCTGTCAACACTGGGAAAACTAGGGTCGATAGTGAACATCAACAAATCAAACCTACAACCGTCAACAAAAATACGTTTCCTGGGGGTGATTCTAGACTATCATATTCAATCCACTTTTCTTCACCAAGAAAAAATCTAATCGCTGCGGGAGAAAGTCAGAATGTTTCAAAAGAAAAATATGTCAATAGGGGAATCAATGAGTTTACTGGGCCTACTCACATCATGCATACCCTCAGTACCTTGGAGTCAACTGCATTTTCAACCTCTACAGATTTGGATTCTCAGAGTTTGGAACAGGCAACAGATTACTCTAGATTAGAGTGTCCATTCCTCACATGGTAAAAACATCACTATGTTGATGAACAGTCTCAAGGAACTTCTCCAGGGGAGTAGTATAGAAGAGAACTCTCTATGTACAAATCATGGCGGATGCAAGTGGGGAGCGAAAGTAGGAGATTATTACTACCAGGGCTCCTGGCCCCAGTCGATCAGCTCTCAGTCGTCAAATTTCAGAGAACGGAAGGCAGTATGGGAATCCCTAAAGATAGCGGAAGAAAATCTTTGGGGTTCCCACCTAAAACATTCTTTCAGACAACACAACGACCATTGCCTACTACTCCCATCTGGGAGGAACAAAGTCGAAAAATCTCCTGTCCTTATCCACCAAAATCTTCTACTGGGCAGAACAAAACTTAAGATCCATTTCGGAGATCCATCTCAAGGATTTGCTGAATCTAGAGGCGGACTATCTCAGTCGGGGGAAGTTAGACCAGACAGAATGGTCTCTAAATACAGACGTCTTTCAAATGATAGTAGACAAATGGGGCATTCCAGAAGTGGACCTGTTTGCTTCAAGGGAGAATACGAAGGTGGCAAGATTCTGCTCCATAAAACCCTGGGACAATCCCTGGGCATTAAATGCATCTGCCCTAGCATGGGACTGGGGTCTCAGTTACGCCTTTCCACCGCTTCCACTCATTCCAAAAGTGATTCAAAACATCCATCAAGACAATACAACAATAATTCTAATAACCTCATTCTGGCTGAAGAAGCTGGTTTTCCTCCCTCAAGAAACTCTCTACTTCGGATCCTGGGCCTCTTCCGTCCAGGAAGAACCTTTTTCATCAGGGACCGATTTACATCCCAATCCAGAGTTTCTGAGACTAACAGCTTGGATCCTGAGATCCAGATACTGAAGTACCAAGGTCTTTCAGATAGAGTGATAACCACGCTTAGAGCATGCAGGAAAAAAGTAACATCTGCCATCTACCTGAAGATATGGTAGAAACTCTGTTCCTGGTCGGGGAACTCGTCCGTGAATCTGAAAGGACCAAACATCCAGATAATCTTGGAGTTCTTACAGCTGGGGCTTAGACCATCCACCCTTAAAGTCCACGTGTCGGCTCTTGGCTGTTTCTTCGACTCTTATCTGTGAATAACCACAGATGGATAAAAAGATTCATGAGAGCAGCTTCCAGGCTTCGACTGACTCTAAAATCTCGTGTCCCCTCCCAGTATCTTAATATGGTTCTTACTGGCCTAACACTATCTCCCTTTAAGCCACTAGATGATTGTTCTAAATGATTGTTCTTTTAAAACAGCACTACTAATCAGTTTTTTATACCCTGGACGTCAGACATACAGTTTTTAATTATATTGAGGCTACCAAACGTTTCAGTAAGTCTGATAGCCTTCTGGTTCAATTCTCAGGGAGAGAAAAGGGTTAAAAAAATTGAAGTCTTCCTTAGCCAGGTGGATTAGGAACACTATTTACCTTTGCTATTAGATTCAGGACCTCCCCTGTCCTGACAACTTAAAAGATCATTCAACCAGGGCCATGTCCTCTTCTCAGGCTGAGAAAGCAGGAGCATCCTTAGAAGACATTTGCCGGGCTGCTACATGGTCTAGTGTACATACATTCATATAGACCAGATTTTTCCAAAACTTCAGACTTGTCATTTGGACGTAAAGTCCTTCAGTCAGTGCCCCCCCCCCCCCCCCCTTGATATACAAAATTATATATCTCCTTGTGTGCCCTCGTGGTGATTCAGTTTACCAGTAATTCAGTTTCCATGAGATCACCACAACGGCACATTATTCCCTCCCATTTTTATTTATTTTTTTCCAGGAGGACTTTCTGGTGGTTATGATGTAATACCTTCTAGGTTATATTATCCTTTGTCCCACTATGTGTTAACCACCATCTTTTACACTGTAATTTTGGAAACACTGGTGTTGGTGGTGGGAGGGGGGGATTTAAACCTTTCGCTGTTCCTGCCCCGACAGAGGTCAGGTGTCAATCTCCTTGTGTGCCATCGTGGGGATCTCATGGAAACTGAATTACTGGTAAAACTAATTCAGAATTTTCCTAAAATGGCTGCCGCACATGTGAGAACATGGAAAAAGGAACTCTGGGAAGGCGAGCTCACCCATAATGCCATGCATGCAGCCAATCAGCAGCCAGCCCTGTGATGTCACTGCCCTATCAATACCCTTAGCCATCTTAGATTCTACCATTTACCAGTGCATTTAGTGCAGGGAGAAACGTCAGCAAGCAGGACAGTGCTAGAAAAAACTTCATTGTGCTAAAAAAAAAAAAAAAAAGTCACAACCAGACAGCTGAGAAGCTCTGACAGAAGCCTTTCAGAACCTCCTCCTTGAGTTTTCTTTGTTGTGCTGTTCAGTTCCTCATCTCGTTAGCCTCTCTCAGCTGTCATGTAGTTGGACTGATTGCTTCCCTTTTAAATTCCGCCCCATAATGCATTACTGGGCGGCTTAGACTTCTTCCTGGAGTGTGTGTGCATGCTGATCCCATGTCCCAGTCTGCTACTAAAGTTAAGTGCTGTACTTTTATCTGTTATTTTCTGTTTGCTGGATCCCAGGTGACCCTGACTCCCTCCGTGTCTGGTGTAGGGAGCCGGTGGTCGTGTCCCCTCACTATTGTAGGGTGTTCAGGGGTTATATAGTCGAGGTACGTGGATATGCAACCATCCACCTCTGGGATCTTTGCATAGGCTGAGCAGCCAGGGAAAGTGCTAGATCTTGTGCAGGGGTCTCCCCTTGGTTCCTTAGCTTTGGATCCAGTGAGTCATATATGCATGTTGCTTTGTCTTGTTTCCTGTACACCGTCCGTGACATTATAAGCCGCCAAAACCGTCTCAAGCATGGATCCGGTTTCACTTTTGGCTGAACGCTTCCAGGGTCTTTCTTTGGAGGTAGCTGATCTTCATAAGACTTTTTCTCAGCTTCAAGTGACCGGTTCAGCTTGCGTTCATGGAGTTTGTTCTGAGCCTAAGATCTCGCTCCCGGATACGTTCTCCGGGGGTAGTGAGAATTTTGTGCGTTTTAGAGAGGCTTGCAAACTCCATTTTCGCCTACTTCCCCATTCCTCTGGTGATGAGGAACGGAGGGTGGGGATCATTATATCGCTGCTCAGGGGTAACGCTCAGTCTTGGGCCTTTTCGCTGCCGGAAGGGGGCACGGCCTCTCCGTTCAGTGGATGAATTCTTTTTAGCCCTGGGTCAGATATATGATGATCCGGATCATATTGCTCTGGCTGAGTCTAGACTACGTCTATTATGCCAGGGTAAACAATCCGCAGAGATATACTGCTCAGAATTTCGGAGATGGGCAGCTGATACCTGTTGGAATGATGCTGCACTCCAAAGTCAATTTTGCCATGGTCTTTCAGAGGGATTGAAAGATGCATTTGCCTTTCATGAGAGACCAATTTCCTTGGACTCTGCTATGTCTCAGGCCGTTCGTATTGACAGGCGTCTTAGAGAGAGAGGAGAGATATCTCCTTCCTATCATACTCAGTCCCAGGACAGTGCAGCGGTCTCTTTCTGTGTGCAGGGCTCTCGGTCGCTGTCAGCCCCTTCTGAGCAGGAGCCCATGCAGCTGGGGTTGATTGCTTCTGACAATAGAAGATTCAGCTCGCATGGGAGGGTTTGTTTTTGTTGTGGAGGTATAAATCATTTGGCAAATGTTTGTCCCTCTAGGAGATTCAGGCAGTTTTCTGGGAGTAATAAAGAAACAAACAGGAAAAAATCTTTTAAAAATGTTCCGTCTGTTACTATTGGCAGAGTTGAGGCGGAAATTGAAGGTTTTCCGTTTGCTTGTAGTTCCCGTTTTGTCCTGCCTGCTAGGGTGGCGCTAGAGAGCAAGAGCATTTTTTTTGAGATTTTTGTGGATAGTGGAGCAGCGGTCAATCTCATTGATAGTCAATTTGCAATAACTCATGGTTTCCAGGTGTGCACTTTGGGAAAGGATATTCCTGTTTTTTCTATTGATTCCGCTCCACTTTCTCAGAAATCATTAAAGGGCATAGTTCACAATATCCGTTTAATTGTGAGTGATGCTCATGTTGAGGATGTGTCATGTTTCGTCCTTAGCTGTTTGCCTACTCCTCTAGTGTTGGGGCTACCTTGGCTCACTAAACATAATCCCACCATTGATTGGCAAGCAAGGCAAATAAATGGTTGGAGTGACTTTTGCAGAGAGAATTGCCTCACGACATCTGTTTCTGAGGTTGCTACTAAGACTGTACCATCTTTTCTCTCTGAATTTTCGGATGTCTTCTCTGAGAGTGGAGTTCAGGATTTGCCCCTGCACAGGGAGTACAATTGCCCTATTAATCTCATCCCAGGCGCCAAGCTGCCTAAATCTCGTTTATACAATCTTTCCCAACCTGAGAGGATCGCTATGCGTGCTTATATCTCTGAGAGTCTGAGAAAAGGACACATACGACCCTCGAAGTCACCTGTTGCCGCTGGTTTTTTCTTTGTTAATAAAAAAGATGGTTCTTTAAGACCTTGTCTGGATTTCAGGGAGCTGAACAGTATCACTATTCGTGACCCTTATCCGCTTCCTCTAATCCCGGACCTGTTTAACCAGGTTGTTGGGGCTAAAGTCTTTTTCAAATTAGATCTAAGAGGGGCATACAACCTGGTCAGGGTCAGAGAAGGGGACGAATAGAAGACGGCCTTCAATACCCCTGAGGGCCATTTAGAAAATTTGGTTATGCCTTTTGGTTTGATGAATGCCCCAGCCGTTTTTCAGCATTTCGTGAACAGCATTTTTTATAATTTGATGGGAAAATTTGTATTAGTGTATTTGGATGACATTTTGATTTTTTCTCCTGATTTCAAAACTCATAAGGAACATTTACGTCAGGTCTTGCTCATTCTGCGGGAGAATAAATTATATGCGAAACTGGAAAAATGTGTGTTTGCGGTTCCAGAAATTCAATTTCTGGGGTTTCTTCTCTCCGCTTCTGGTTTTCGCATGGACCCCGAGAAGGTCCGCGCTGTGCTTGAGTGGGAGCTTCCTGAGAATCAGAAGGCGCTGATGCGTTTTTTGGGCTTTGGCAATTATTACAGGAAGTTTATTTTGAATTATTCCTCTATTGTTAAACCACTTTGATATGACCAGAAAGGGGGTAGATTTTTCTTCTTGGTCGGTAGAGGCGCGTAAGGCTTTTTCTAATATCAAGGAGAGTTTTGCTTCCGCTCCCATCTTGGTGCAACCTGATATTTCTTTACCCTTCATAGTTGAGGTTGATGCTTCTGAGGTGGGTGTGGGTGCGGTGTTGTCTCAGGGTTCCTCTCCTGCCAAATGGCGACCGTGTGCCTTTTTCTCGAAAAAACTCTCCTCCGCAGAGAGAAATTACGATGTGGGAGATAGGGAATTGTTGGCCATCAAATTGGCTTTTGAGGAATGGCGCCATTGGCTGGAGGGAGCCAGACACCCTATTACCGTGTTTACTGACCATAAAAATCTGGCCTACTTGGAGTCAGCCAAGCGTCTGAACCCGAGACAGGCCAGATGGTCTTGTTCTTTTCAAGATTTAATTTAGTTGTCACGTTCCGCCCTGGAGTTAAGAATGTGAAGGCAGATACCCTGTCACGTTGTTTTCCGGGAGGCGGGAATTTTGAAGACCCGGTTCCCATTTTGGCTGAAGGTGTGGTGGTCTCTGCTCTTTTTTCTGAATTGGAGGCAGAGGTGCAGGCAGCCCAGTCAGAGGCTCCTGATCTTTGTCCTCCTGGGAGGTTGTTTGTGCCTCTCGCTTAAAGACACAAGATTTTTAAGGAACACCACGATACGGTCCTTGCTGGGCACCCGGGGGCAAGAGCCACACTGGATCTCATCGCTCGGAGATTCTGGTGGCCTGCGCTTCGTAAGTCGGTTGAGGGTTTTGTGGCAGCCTGCGAGACTTGCGCTCGTGCCAAAGTCCCTCATTCACGGCCATCAGGTCCTCTCCTTCCCTTACCAATTCCTTCCCGTCCTTGGACACATCTGTCCATGGACTTCATAACGGACCTGCCTCGTTCCTCGGGGATGACGGTGATTCTGGTGGTGGTGGACCGTTTTTAGCAAAATGGTGCATTTCATCCCTTTTCCTGGTTTGCCCAATGCTAAGACGCTGGCGCAGGCATTTATTGATCACATTGTCAAATTGCACGGTATTCCTTCAGACATAGTCTCTGATAGGGGCACGCAGTTTGTTTCCAGATTCTGGAAGGCTTTCTGTTCTCGCTTGGGGGTTCGGTTGTCATTCTCTTCTGCTTTCCACCCGCAGTCGAATGGCCAGACAGAGCGCGTCAATCAGAATCTGGAGACATATCTGCGCTGTTTTGTGGCGGAGAATCAAGAGGATTGGTGTTCTTTTTTGTCCCTTGCTGAGTTTGCTTTAAATAACCGTCGTCAGGAGTCCTCTGATAAGTCACCATTTTTTGGTGCATATGGGTTTCATCCGCAGTTTGGGACTTTCTCGGGAGAGGGGTCTTCTGGTTTACCTGATGAGGACAGATTCTCCTCGTCTTTGTCATCTATTTGGCAAAAGATTCAGGATAATCTAAAGAGCATGAGTGAGAGATATAAGCGTGTGGCAGATAAGAGACGTGTGCTTGGTCCGGACCTGAATGTTGGTGATCTGGTGTGGTTGTCTTACCAAGAATATCAAATTGAAGGTTCCCTCCTGGAAGTTGGGTCCTAGGTTTATTGGGCCTTACAAAATCCTGTCTGTCATCAATCCTGTTGCCTACCGTCTTGATCTTCCTCAGACTTGGAAGATCCATAATGTTTTTCATAAGTCCTTATTGAAACCTTATGTTCAACCCATTGTACCCTCGCCTTTGCCTCCTCCTCCGATTATGGTTGATGGGAATCTTGAATTTCAGGTCTCTAGGATTGTGGATTCTCGTCTTGTCCGCGGTTCTCTTCAGTACCTTGTTCATTGGGAGGGTTATGGGCCTGAGGAGAGGATGTGGGTCCCAGTGACGGACATTAAGGCCTCTTGTCTCATCAGGGCTTTCCATAGGTCCCATCCTGAGAAGGTGGGCTCTGAGTGTCCGGAGTCCACTCGTAGAGGGAGGGGTACTGTCACAACCAGACAGCTGAGAAGCTCTGACAGAAGCCTTTCAGAACCTCCTCCTTGAGTTTTCTTTGTTGTGCTGTTCAGTTCCTCATCTCGTTAGCCTCTCTCAGCTGTCATGTAGTTGGACTGATTGCTTCCCTTTAAATTCCGCCCCATAATGCATTACTGGGCGGCTTAGACTTCTTCCTGGAGTGTGTGTGCATGCTGATCCCATGTCCCAGTCTGCTACTAAAGTTAAGTGCTGTACTTTTATCTGTTATTTTCTGTTTGCTGGATCCCAGGTGACCCTGACTCCCTCCGTGTCTGGTGTAGGGAGCCGGTGGTCGTGTCCCCTCACTATTGTGGGGTGTTCAGGGGTTATATAGTCGAGGTACGTGGATATGCAAGGTCTCCCCTTGGTTCCTTAGCTTTGGATCCAGTGAGTCATATATGCATGTTGCTTTGTCTTGTTTCCTGTACACCGTCCGTGACAAAATATTTACCAGTGCAGGGAAAGATTATTCAAGCTGTAGGGAAAGGATAGGGAGGAATCATTACACAGCATTTATGTTGAACAGGGTTCAGTATGGGAGGTAACAACCTGGGAACAATCCTATTACACCTTGCTGCACTGAATGAGGATCCAAATTGCCATTATACAGCTCTGTAATTCTAGCAAACCTATCTTATTAGGAAGCAAGTGCTGTTTAAAAGAGGCATTAACAGGGTTTATTACAAGGAAATATTTTTGTCTTATTTGCCCTTATGCGGTGCAGTTATATGTTCTAAAGCATTTTTGGGCTTGTATTAGTGGGGGAGTGTGGTGAAGTGCTGAAATTACAGCCCTTTTTGTTGTGTATTAGTGGAAAAAGAAAATATATATTTGCCAGTCAGCAGTGCAGTTATGTTTTAACGCCTTTTGTGACATGTATTAGTTGAAAAAGAAAAATATATATTTTCCAGTCAGCGGTGCATTATCTGTTCTAAAGCCCTTTTTTGCGTGGCACAAAAAAGTATTTGCTGTTGCGTGATAAAGTGAGAAAATGACAGCCCTTTTTGGCATGTATTAGTGGGGAAAAAAACTGCTTATTAGCCGTTGTGTGGTAAGGTGAGAAAACTACAGCGCTTTTGGCGTGTCTTAGTGGGAAATAAAAGGGCCTATTAGCCGTTGTGTGGTGAAGTGAGAAAATTAAAATTAGACATTTTTGGGCAGTTTTAATGTAATTTTTATTTTTGATCTAACAGTATGTCAGACAGAGACCTGCCATGCCCTGCACAGAGGGGTGGCAGAGGCCTAAATGTTTCTGGCACAGGTCGCAGCAGAGTAAGGGGGCGTGGCAGCAGGAGTCGCAGTTAGAGTCATGATCTCCCAGTGTCATTGGTCGTGTCTTGACCAGCAACCCAGTGGATCTTAAATGGTTGACTCGGTCATCCACTTCGTCCCAAGTGACATCAGACACCCTCAGCCAAGAGCCAGTGGGTTCGTCAGACACAACCCTTAGTTGGCATAGCCCGGGAGCAGGCCCTGTGCCCTCACCTGTCCCCAACCTGCCTCTGTCCTCTTCCGTTCCCTCAGCCAGAGAAGTATTATATGCTGTGGGCTCTGCCCCACTATACAGCGAGGACGAGCTACTAGAGGAAAGTCAGCAGCTACTGGCCAGCCAAGATGTGGAGGAGACATCCGCCACTTCCTCCGCTAGGCGGGCAAGTAGTGATGAGGAGAGTGGCGTGGGAGCAGGTGTTGCGAGCGGTTTGAGGCTCCTGACCCAGAGACGGTTGAGGAGGACATCAGTGACATGCAGACAGTACTCGATAATGTAACTGATCGCACTTGGGAGCCAAGTGATGAAGGGGCTTTATCATCGGGAGATGAGGGTAGCAGCTTGCCCGTGAGGCAGCGGCGGAGCCAGCAAGGTGCTAGCATGGCCGGCAGCCAGCAGGGTGGCAGCAGTGGGAGGTCCAGAGCCAAACGTGCCGGGATAGACCACCCGCTTTGCAGAAGCCTACCTGCCCGGAAAGTAGTGGTGCAGAGGCAGCAGCGGTAGCAGTCATTGCATAGTGTTGGGGGTAAAATCAACTGGTCGGCAGTGACAGTTTATTGTTAAACCGCTGGAGGAGGTAAACATGGCCATATGTAGAATCTGTGGGCATAAGGTGAAGCGTGGCCAGGGTGCCAATGTTGGCACCATGACCCTGCGTAAACATATGCAGCGTCATCATAAAGTGGTCTGGGAGAACCCTGCATGGCACATGTGTTCAATCTGGTTGTCAAGCGGTTCCTCAAGTCTTCCACCCATCTGCAAGACATCCTAAAAATGGCCAGGAAACTCTGCATGCACTTCAGCCACTCGTACACTGCAAAGCACACCCTCCTTGAGCTGCAGCAGTAGAACGGCAACCCCCAACATAGGCTGATATGCAACATTTCCACCCGTTGGAATTCCACCCTTCATATGTTGGCCCGACTGTACGAACAGAAAAAGGCCATAAATGATTTCTTGATGATCCAAGCGGACAGGAGTACTCCTCTGTGTAACTTCGATCTCAGCCAGGGCAGCTCATGCGTGACACCTGCCGTTTGCTCAGGCCCTTTGAGGAGGCCACGTTATTTGTCAGTAGCCAGGACTACAGGATGAACAACTTCATTCCACTGCTTCATGTCCTGGAACAGATGCTGGTAAATATGGCTGGTCAGGGGACTGGAGACGTGGCGTCTAGATCTCATGGCCACATGAGCCCTGTGGGGCTGAACTGGAGGAGGAGGACATTAGAGCACAAGTAATGTGTAGAGAAATGGGTGGTTTTTCTATACAGGTGACAGGAGAGGAGGCGCATGAGAAGCCAGAGGAGCTACAGGGCAATGAGGAAGATGAGGCAGAGGACCCAGCCACACCGTGGCAGTATGCAGTAAAGATTGAGCCAGGAAGTCCCTCCGATTCACTTGCACAAATGGCCCGGTGCATGCTTACTTGCTTACATAGTGACAGCCGAATTGTCACCATTTGGCAGAGGGATGACTTCTGGCTCTCCACCTTGTTGGACCCTCACTACTGGTCCAAAATGGGGGCCTTTATACACCCGCTAAGAGGGAGGACAAACTGAACTACTATAGAGACATCCTATGTAGTCAGTTGGCCGCTGCCTATCTGCGTCCATCCTCACAGGTCTTACCGGGGGGGCCCTCTGCGCTCACGTTCTTCTGCTATGGCAGGGTGGGAGGTAGAAGCAGTTCCAGCTCCATCAGCAGCAACTTGAGTCTAGAGTCGCTAATGAGCAGCTTTCTTCACCCGCCTAATAAAGAAACTACTCACCAGCAGAAGCAGCTAGATCTGGAGCAGGATCCTGAACCAGCAGGTGGTGGCATGGACAGCACCGTGCCACCCCACATTGAAGGTCCGCTGGACTACTGGGCAGCCAAACTGGATTTGTGGCCGCAAGTAGCAGAGTTTGCCCTGGAAAAGCTGTCCTGCCTGGCCAGTAGTGTGGCATCAGAGTGGGTGTTTAGTGCGGCGGGGGCCATAGTTACCCCAAGAAGAACTCGCCTGTCCACCCAAAATGTGGAGAGGCTGACCTTTTGTCAAGATGAATCAGGTGTGGATCAGCCAGGATTTCGACACACCAATGCCTGATGCATCAGACTAGATCATCCATGGTGCCACACCAACACTTTGACAAAAGAGACCTGTTTCTTCTGGCTACCTGCCTCAGCCACTATTCTGAAGCTATCACCCTCCTGCCTCCTGATGCCACACATCTGATTCCAAGTGCGCCTTCTTTCACCCACAATCTTCAGCGGGTACTGGTATTGCCACCCACCTCCACACTGTCACCTTGCCACTCTGTGGTCTTCTCATGCTGCTGTCATCTCCACACTGTGACCTTGCCACTCTGTGGTGTCTTCATGCTGCTGTCACCTCCACACTATGTCACCTTGCCACTATGTGGCCTCCCCATGCTGCTTCCACCTCCACACTGTCATTGTGCCCCTCTGTGGCCTCCTCATGCTGCTTCCACCTCACCAATATGTCATAGGGCCAGTCTGTGGACTTCTCATGCTGTTCCCACCCTCCCCACTACTTGACTGGGCCACTATTTTGCCTTTCGGCCTGGCTGACATGATTATTTATTTGACCCTTCTTCTGATCTGTCAGATGGAAGGAAAAATGAGCTGCCTGTGTAGCAGCTGTAAGGCCTGTATGGTCCCATCAGAATTGGCTTGTGATATGGTAGCCAAAAGCAGGAGTGGGTGCAAAACACAGAAGACATGCAAATATTTAATTCAAGTGTCATCTCTGTTTTGGATCCACTCCTTTTTTTTTTTTGCATTAGCGATACTGATGGATTACTGACCAAATGCTGACCTGAACCGTTCCGCAAACAGGACAGTTTTTTGGGGGGTAATTGTTCTCACTGATCAGAGGAAGGGCAAAATAATCAGTGGCATCAACACAAACTTACTACTGACACCCTTTCCATTCTGTTTTGGGGGCTCTACTTGTATAAGCGTTTAATAGAACAGGTTCTGTAGACATCTATGTGGAATCAGCTGACTACGGTGTAAAAGGGGTGCTCTTCTTGGCGCTAACATCGACCTGTAAGGCTGAATTCATACTTGAGTTATTTGGTCAGTTTTGGCCCCAAGACTGCCCAAATAAGTGGTGTGCAGTGATTCTAAGAGTGAAGACATGTCATACAAACATGTCATACAGTATTATTTCACTACCAAAGCAGACTCCCTGTGTGTGTTACTGCAAGGCACATTGTTCTACACCACTTTAAAGGCTGTCTGCAGCCAGGATTCACTGCGAATGAATTTGGATCGAACAAAATTTTTCCCAATACAACAGGCAAATTGAATTTTTGAAAAATTCGCTTATCTGTAAACACGAACACCAGGGACACTGCCACCACGGCACCTTAAACCCACACCATCAAGTGTGGCAGGCGCAGCACTATGAAGTGCCTTTTGCGCTGTGGCATTAGAAGATTTTTTTTGTGATATTTTAGTCTAACCAGACTGTATATTACTCTAGCACACCAAATGCTTAATATAACTTCTTTATTAACTTCAACTTTTCTTCATATATAACACTGCCGCCACCGCAGCAGATAGTCCATGTACAAAACACGTGTTGAAAAGATATCACAAAATGGTGGTTCAACTGTTCAATCTTATCATTCAACATAAAATGGTGGATATATTTCTCTCTTGAGTAACTATACTGTCACTTTAAATTATTTAAGTCCTTTATGATCTCTCTGACAGGTATATCTGAGGTCTAACTAATAGTTCTACTTGCAGTATGCAGTTAGCAGTAGTGATGTACGAACATCGCGCGACTGTTCGCGAATGCGATCAAATGTTGCGAACCGCAAGTATGCGGCGGGTCTCATTCATTTTAATGGCAGTCGATCCTGAAAAACCTTCAGCTCATGTTTGCAGCCAAGAAATAGTTTCTAGAAGTGCACAAATAGTCCCACAATATGGGCAGTGACATATCAGATGTATTATTCGAATTTGCAATCTCCATTCATAATTTTTTTTCAATGAAAAATATTGGCAATATAATTTTCGCATACTCGCTTGCGCAAATGCATTATACAGTACCCAAATGCACTATAAAGAAAGTATATTATATATACTTATATTATATATAGTATATAACACCCCGCTTCAATCAGTTTTTTGGGGGGGCGACTGGTATATCACACCAGTAGAAATAATTTCTTCCAATAACGCTTGTCCCTCTATATAGCTGCAGTATCGCAGCAGAACCGCACACAACTGCCGCACAATACAAATGCACTATAATATACTGTCTAACATAGAAAGTATATTATAACATTGTACAAGGAAGGCAATCCATTAGAATATACATAAAGGTAAAACGTAACCTTTAATAATGTTACTATGAGGGTCCGTTCACACGTCCGTAAGTGTTTCGCAGATCCGCAAAACACGGACACTGGAAATGTGCATTCTGCAATTTGCGGACCGCACATCGCCGGCACTATAATAGAAAATGCCTAATCTTGTCTGCAATTCTGGACAAGAATAGGACATGTTCTATTTTTTTGCGGAAACGAAAGCACGGATGCGGGAGTGCGGATCCGCAAATCCAGATGCAGACAGCACATTCCGGCCCCATTGAAAATGAATGAGTCTGCACCCGTTCCGTAAAATTGCGGAACGGATGCGGACCCATTTTGCGGACGTGTGAATGATAAAGATATCCCTCAAAATGAAAATAAATTAAACGATTAAAGTTAAGCAAAAAGCATAGATGTGGTAGGCAATAACAAGTGCTCGGTGGCACTAAATCAGGTGCTCGGCAGCGCCAAATCAGAAACCATATGTCCTACCACAATCCGGGGGGTTCCAGTGCACATCCATGAATTCCGGAGGGAAAGCAAAAAACATCTATCCCTGGGCTAGATGATGATGTGGTATTAAAGGACAGGGTGGGCAAAGAACTGTCCCTGATATTGCCCTACGGGGGGTGCTATTCTGGCCCTGATAGCCTAACCACAGACCACCCGCCCTGATAAGAGCGACCCCGTCCGGAACCTTGCCCTATATAAAAATGGCCCTAGTAAGCCCCTAGGCCCCGACTTACAGGTGATCACTATATAGATCTTTTTGTTTTTGACTCATTATAAAAGTATAAGTATATCGCACCCCTCTGTGTATCACACCTATTGATAGCACACCTATACCAGTCCTTAAAAGGACTTTTGTGGCCCTATTAGCTAGCGTTTCGTGTCCCTAACAGCCTGTCCCTGCTCCACACAGCAACCTCTCCCTACACTGGCAAAACACTGAATGTAAAATGGCAGCCAGATTAGGTTTATTTATAAGGTAGGGGGTATGTCCATGTGCTGAAACGTCTCAATTGGCTGTCCTGTACCACCTAATGGATGTGTCATGGGTCAAAGTTCTTCACAATGTAAAAGAATATGGCGGGCGTGAATATCTCCATATGTTCACATGTTCGGTGAATTGCGAACAAGTTCGCCGCAAAACGACCGCCGGGTGAATATGGAATCTGAATGCTTGCAATTTGTAGCTTGTAATTTGTATTTGCAATTGTATGGTTGCAATTGGTGGAACTGTAAGTTCCACAATACTAACAATATGAACATTATATAACTGTTTTAACTACCTATATTGGCCTCTTGTTCCCATAAAACTCAGCTCTCAGTGGAGTGAATGTCTCTTCAGCTCCTGTCTCTGATTCTAGCAGCAGGAGCTGGGGGAATTCCCAGACAGGCTGTGTGTGCGGCTGGCTGTGATTGTTGAAAACTCTAGCTGTATGAGAAGCTGGCTGTAATTGGTCTAGACTTTTGCCCAGTAACAACAGATTAACACTATGCTTTCTGCTGTGTCACTAAGCTTACCTTACACTACAAAATGAATCTTAACCCCTTCAGGACACAGCCTTATTTCAACTTAAGAACCAGGCCATTTTTTTTGCAAATCTGACCAGTGTCACTTTATGTGGTGATAACTTTAAAACGCTTTTACTTAACCAGGCCATTCTGAGATTGGTTTTTCGTCACAAAATATCATTTTTATTTATAAAAAAATACCAAATTTACAAAAATTTGGAAAAATTAGAAAATGTCTAACTTTCAGTTTCTCTACTTCTACAATACATAGTAATAACTCCAAAAATAGTTATTAATTTACATACTCCACATGTCTACTTTATGTTTGGATCATTTTGGGAATTATATTTTAATTTTTGGGGATGTTACAGGGCTTAGAAGTTTAGAAGCAAATCTTGAAATTTTTCAGAAATTTTCAAAAACCCAATTTTTAAGGACCAGTTCAGGTCTGAAGTCACTGCGAGGCTTACATAATAGAAACCACCCAAAAATGACCTATGAACTACACCCCTCAAGGTATTCAAAACTGATTTTACAAACTCCATTAACCCTTTAGGTGTTCCACAAGAATTACTGGAAAATAGAGATGACATTTCTGAATTTAAATTTTTGGGCAAATTTTCCATTTTAATCCATTTTTCCCGGTAACAAAGCAAGAGTTAACAGCCAAACAAAACTCAATATTTATGGCCCTGATTCTGTAGTTTACAGAAACACCCCATATGTGGTCGTAAACTGCTGTACGGGTACACGGCAGGGCGCAGAAGGAAAGGAATGCCATACGGTTTTCGGAAGGCAGATTTTGCTGGACTTTTTTTTACACCATGTCCCATTTGAAGCCCCCCTGATGCACCCCTAGAGTAGAAACTCCAAAAAAGTGACCCCATTTTACAAACCGGATTCCAAAAAAGTTGGAACACTAAACAAATTGTGAATAAAAACTGAATGCAATGATGTGGAGATGGCAAATATCAATATTTTATTTGTAATAGAACGTAGATGACAGATCAAACGTTTAATTCGAGTAAAAGTATAATTTTAAAGGAAAAATACGTTGATTCAAATTTTCACTGTCAACAAATCCCCAAAAAGTTGGGACAAGTAGCAATAAGAGGCTGGAAAAAGTAGATTTGAGCATAACGAAGAGCTGGAAGACCAATTAACACTAATTAGGTCAATTGGCAACATGATTGGGTATAAAAAGAGCTTCTCAGAGTGGCAGTGTCTCTCAGAAGCCAAGATGGGTAGAGGATCACCAATTCCCACAATGTTGCGCAGAAAGATAGTGGAGCAATATCAGAAAGGTGTTACCCAGCGAAAAATTGCAAAGACTTTGCATCTATCATCATCAACTGTGCATAACATCATCCGAAGATTCAGAGAATCTGGAACAATCTCTGTGCGTAAGGGTCAAGGCCGTAAAACCATACTGGATGCCCGTGATCTCCGGGCCCTTAAACGACACTGCACCACAAACAGGAATGCTACTATAAAGGAAATCACAGAATGGGCTCAGGAATACTTCCAGAAACCATTGTCAGTGAACACAATCCACTGTGCCATCCGCCGTTGCCAGCTGAAACTCTACAGTGCAAAGAAGAAGCCATATCTAAGCAAGATCCACAAGCTCAGGTGTTTCCACTGGGCCAGGGATCATTTAAAATGGAGTGTGGCAAAATGGAAGACTGTTCTGTGGTCAGACGAGTCACGATTCGAAGTTCTTTTTGGAAATCTGGGACGCCATGTCATCCGGACCAAAGAGGACAAGGACAACCCAAGTTGTTATCGATGCTCAGTTCAGAAGCCTGCATCTCTGATGGTATGGGGTTGCATGAGTGCGTGCGGCATGGGCAGCTTGCATGTCTGGAAAGGCACCATCAATGCAGAAAAATCTATTCAGGTTCTAGAACAACATATGCTCCCATCCAGACGTCATCTCTTTCAGGGAAGACCCTGCATTTTTCAACAAGATAATGCCAGACCACATTCTGCATCAATCACAACATCATGGCTGCGTAGGAGAAGGATCCGGGTACTGAAATGGCCAGTCTGCAGTCCAGATCTTTCACCTATAGAGAACATTTGGCGCGTCATAAAGAGGAAGGTGCAACAAAGAAGGCCCAAGACGATTGAACAGTTAGAGGCCTGTATTAGACAAGAATGGGAGAGCATTCCTATTTCTAAACTTGAGAAACTGGTCTCCTCGGTCCCCAGACGTCTGTTGAGTGTTGTAAGAAGAAGGGGAGATGCCACACAGTGGTGAAAATGGCCTTGTCCCAACTTTTTGGGGATTTGTTAACCCCATGAAATTCTGATTCAACATATTTTTCCCTTAAAATGGTACATTTTCTCAGTTTCAACTTTTGTTCCGTGATCTATGTTCTATTCTGAATAAAATATTAGAAGTTGGCACCTCCACATCATTGCATTCAGTTTTTATTCACGATTTGTATAGTGTCCCAACTTTTTGGGAATCCGGTTTGTATTTTGTCTTTACAACACTTTCTGTTTTCGACATCCAGCATTTTACATATTGAGCATGTCATAGGATCGTATATAGGTGTCCCGACGTTTCGGTTATTCATGACCTTTATTAAGGGATCTGCGGCCCATGTATCGGTGTATCCAGCCTCAAACACTGATACATGGGCCGCAGATCCCTTGATAAAGGTCATGAATGACCGAAATGTCGGGACACCTATATATGACCCTATGCCATGCTCAATATGTAAAATGCTGGATGTGGAATAATACAAAGTGTTGTAAAGACAAAATAATGAATTAAGGAATTAAAACCATTATCTTTAATATCAAAACGTGTGGTGTGCCATAGATTCCTATCTACTATTGCTTGATCCTCTAAGAGCACCCATTCTATTTAAATGTGTGCAGATCCCAATATTTGTAACTGCTTGATTAGAGCAGGCCTCACCTGCGATCACCTCAGGTGAAAGGGAATACCTGTGCCGGAAGGGTGTGGACTAGCCGATCCCACTACTATAGCTATCCGCCAATCCAAGTAAAATCCAGCCCAGAAGAAAATGTATACAAAACTGTCACAGTAAACTATACTTTGCTAAGACCACTGCAGCTTTCCGGATTTTAGTTATCTCGCCCAGCTGAGGTATCTGGGTGGGATACACATGCCTTCCCGCACTGTCCACATTACCACAATATATAGATAGATAGATTGAGCCTTTCACTAGAAAAGAGTGGTGGTAGACACATTGAAACCTATAAAGTTGCTGGCTTCAACCCAAAAGTGGGAAAGTACAAGAGAACAGCCTGATGACCTAACCTCATGATCTACTGGTCCTTGGTTATATTATTCAAAATTGTAAAGTATGTTTTCTTTTTGACAGATGACTGTAACAGGAGCTCAGAAGAACATCTGGTGTCTTCACATTTTAAAGCAGATGATCATGTCACACAAGATACCTATGAAAAACATGTCATTATCACAGATGTACCCTCTGACAATCACAGCAAAAATCCATCATCTGATGCTATGAAAAACACAGAGAAGCCATTTTCATGTCCAGAATGTGGGAAATGTTTTGCTTTAAAAAACACTCTTATTACGCACCAGAGAATTCACACAGGAGAGAAGCCATATTCATGTTCGGAATGTGAGAAATGTTTTGCTTGGAAATCAGATTTCGTTAGACATAAGAGAAATCATACAGGGGAGAAGCCGTTTTCATGTTCATATTGCGGGAAATGTTATAACCAGAAATCAGATCTTGTTATACATCAGAGATGCCACACTGGGTCAAGGCTATTTACATGTACAGAATGTAATAAAGGTTTCATCCAGAAATCGGATCTTGTTAAACATCAGAGAATTCACACAGGGGTGAAGCCATTTTCATGTTCAGAATGTGGTAAGTGTTTTACATTGAAATCAAATCTTCTTAAACATGAGAGACGTCACACAGGGGACAAGCCGTTTTCATGTTCAGAATGTGGGAAAAATTATAGTTCTAAATCAGCTCTTCTCATTCATCAGAGAATTCACACAGGAGAGAAGCCATTTTCATGTTTAGAATGTGGGAAATGTTTTAACAAGAAATCAAATCTTGTTACACATAAGAGAACTCACACAGGGGAGAAGCCATTCTCCTGTTCAGAATGTGGGAAATGTTTTAATAGGAAATTACATCTTGTTACACATCAGATAATTCACACAGGAGAGAAGCCATATTCATGTTCAGAATGTGGGAAATGTTTTCCTTGGAAATCAGATGTTGTTAAACATCAGAGAAGTCACACAGGAGAGAAGCCATATTCATGCTCAGAATGTGGGAAATGTTTTACTTGGAAATCAGATGTGGTTAAACATCAGAGAAGTCACACAGGGGAAAAGCCATATTCATGTTCAGAATGTGGGAAATGTTTTCCTTGGAAATCAGATGTTGCTAAACATCAGAGAAGTCACACAGGGGAGAAGCCATATGCATGTTCAGAATGTAGGAAATGTTTTACCCACAAGTCAGCGCTTGTTAGGCATCAGAGAATTCACACAGGGGTGAAGCCATTTTCATGTTCAGAATGTGGGAAATTTTTTACTGCGAAATCAGTTTTTGTTAGACATCAGAGGAGTCACACAGGGGAGAAGCCATATTCATGTTCAGAATGTGGGAAATGTTTCACTTTGAAATCAAATCTTGTTACACATCAAATAATTCACACAGGAGAGAAGCCATATTCATGTTCAGAATGTGGGAAATGTTTTAACAGGAAATCAAATCTTGTCACACATCAGCTAATTCACACAGGAGATAATTCATGTTCTTAATGCGGGAAATGGAAATCAAATTTTGTTACAATAAGAGAATGTACAAAAGGGAAAATCCATTTTTATATCCCGAATTTGGGAAATATTTACCCACAAATCACATCTTTCTAAACATCAAAGAACTCGCACAGGGAGAGAAGCCATTTTCTTTCGTTAAACTAAAGAAAAATATCACTTACAGTCAAAGTAAAGACCTATCACACCAAGATTCATAAATGATGATTATGAAATGTATGTACTGACCAATCAATGCCTCTTATCTAAAAAGCAAATAGAATACAGATAACTCACCTGTATATCCACCATGTGCAGAAAATATTTTACATTAATTTATTTAACTAAATATTAAAACTTGTTTCCAATTATTAAAAATATTTGCTTTAAAACTTGTATGGTTGTGTTTAAATTTCTTTTGTTATTTGTTGCATCAAACTTCCAAGTCTGGCATCATTTGGCACGGTGAAGTCACAGCTGCACATCACAACATGTTACATTAACACAAAACAATAAATTCTCACTATACAGAGGTTTTCCCTAATTCATCTCTAGCTCAGTGTTCACACTGCAGTATTCAGCTTCTCTCAGCCATGCGGTCAGACTGTGACCAATGCAACCCATTGGGGTCTCGGTCCACCAATCTTCCAGTTTCTGACTACGTGATGCCCCTCTTCTCCAGGCATCACCGGACCCTCCAAACTCAGGCCTTACTCAGCTTTTTGGCCCCCCAGCCCTCCTAGCTGGGACCACACAGATCCTCTGCAGGCTTCCTTCTCTCCTCCCACAAACACACACTGAGGATTGCTTTTTCCCTCAGTTATTATTGCAGCTGGCCAGGGGAATACTTGTACTGGACTGTGGGTGTGGACTGAGAGACTCCCACTACCAACCTGTCTCCCAGTCCAAAGAAATCCAGCCCATATAACTTAAACAAACCATATCCTGCAAGCTATGCCTTGCTGTACAAAAACAAATCTCTGGATTTCTGCTACCTCAACCAACTAAACTGGAGACCAGGTGAAATTTACACCCCCTACACACCTCTACTGTACACTTCCCCACACATGTTATGCAGTTGCCTCAGAACCTACAAGGTTAAGGGAGAGCATTTTGTATAAAAATAGTGATGTAAGAATTGAACCATGGATCCCAGACTTTGTGGACTCTGTTAGGGCACTTTCTGTTCTTGAAAACCATCTTTTCATATTACCAATATAACAATTATATCCTCCTGGTGGGAAATACAAAGCCTAACTAATTACATAAAACAGAGGATTGTTCCTAAGGGCCTACGCATCAACGTGGCTCCAGCCAAACGATGCAGGACCCCTAGCCTCATGAACAAATGGGAGAAGGAGGCGACTAGTAGCTCAATTAAATTCATGCCGTTATTAGAAGAAAAGAAGAACACATTAGAACAACTGGAAAATAGGTTACAAGAACAGATTGAAACAACCAAAAAGTTTCACCAAGAGCCTTATTTCTGCAATAAAGAGAAACAACTGCAGAATAGAGTGGAACGTTTTCAATTCCACTTAAAGGAGAGAAAACATCGACAATTAACAAGGGACCTACAGGATTTCAGGGATAACGAGGCATATCTCTTCCTGAGTTCTGAACCAAGGGACCGTGACCAAGAGGGTTCCTCAACGGAGGCAAAGGTTTCGGACTCAGAAAGAGATAATCCATATAGGGGGAGAAACAGAGGTCAGGAAAATAGATTGAAAGGTAAAAGGGGTGGTCAGACAGGAAGAACTACCACTACCTCTGTGGCACATTTTTTAGAACAAGAAACCCCTTATCCCCTTCGCAACAGAAACACAACTTTCCAACCCAGCCAAAAGCACCAGAATCAGAAACCTAAGTGATTAACCCATCGTCCCGCATTATTACAGACTCTGAAATGTCTGTCCTAATGTGGGGGCTGTCATTCGTACCCACGTCACACTTTTATTTAATTGGGTTAAGGATTTTAATTTGTTTGCGAGAAAACTGCGCTGGCACAAACATTTAAAAATAGAAAAGAGAGTCGAGAGTTGTGTATACCAGCCGAAATACTGGATGATGTGAGGATTCTATATGATCTGGACAAGGAACCGGCATGTATTTGAGGGGAGGGTCCATTTACAGAGCTGAGAAATAAAAGCTACAAAAAATGCCCTGCCCCCCCCCCCCCCCCCAAACAATATTTCCTGAATCGATATGTTTCTTAGAAATACTGTAAGGGATCTGAAAGAGCTAAATCCCTCCCCTACTTTCTTTAACATCAGTAGGGAGGAAGGTAAAGCCCTCGCTGCCCTAGAAAGGGAAGGATCCATCACCATCAAGCCCTCCAATAAGGGTGTTGGTGATGGATATTAAGATACATGTCGATATGTGTAAAACTATCTTAAAGTATAAAAGTAGACATGGGCGTAGGGATCACCATAGCAGCCATAGCAATGGCTATGGGGCCCAACACCACTGGGGGCCTGGGCCGCCGGCTAAGGATTATTATTATTTTTTTAATTCATGTGGCGTAGCTACAGGGGTCGCAGGCCCCTCCAGGACAGACAGAGAAAGCACTATCTGCAGGCTGTGGGCAGTGCGATAGGGCGCGGCCGGAGGCAGAAGGAGGCAGAGAGGCATACCTGCAATGAGGAGATGGAGTGGTCCCGCTCCCAGTCTGGGCGGCAGTCCAACTGTCCGGAAGTGGAGGAGGCGGAGCGTACAGCCAAGCTGCGTGCTGCTGGGCCTGGCAGCACTGCTGGAGTGTGGGCGCGCAGACGTTCAAGTGGCTGTGAGGTGAGGGCTGGCTGACTCTGGGACTGGTAAAACTTACTCTGGAGTCCTGGACCATTATATCTGGGGAGGAGGGGGGAGCAAAACCCTGGAGGTCTGGACCATTATATAGGGGAAAACAGGACACTGGAGGTCTGGACCATTCTATTTAGGGGGGAGCAGGACCCTGGAGGTCTGGACCATTATATAGGGAGGAGGGGGGAGCAGGACCCTGGAGGTCTGGACCATTATATATTGGGAGTAGGGGGAAGCAGGATCCTGGAGGTCTGGACCATTATATTTAAGGAGAAGAGGGGGGATCAGGACCCTGGAGGTCTGGACCATTATATTTAAGAAGGGGGGAGCAGGACCCTGGAGGTCTGGACCATTATATTTAAGGAGAAGGGGGGAGCAGGATCTTGGAGGTCTGGACCATTATATAGGGGGGAGCAGGACCCTGGAGGTCTGGACCATTATATTTAGGGAGGAGGGGGAAGCAGGACCCTGGAGGTCTGGACCATTATATAGGGAGGAGCAGGACCCTGGAGGTCTGGACCATTATATATTTGGAGTAGGAGGAAGCAGGATCCTGGTGGTCTAGACCATTATATATGGGGAGTAGGGGGAAGCAGGATCCTGTAGGTCTGGACCAATTTATATGGGGAGTAGGGGGAAGCATGAACCTGGAGGTCTGGACCATTATATAGGCAGGAGGGGGGAGCAGGACACTTGATGTCTGGACCATTATATCTGGGGACTGGCGGTGGAAGATTAAGGGTGGGAGGTCTAGGAGGGGTGTGGGGGTGTTTGGGTGGGCGCTCTGAAGAGGGTTGGGGGTCTGAGAGGAATGTGGGGGTCGGAGATCCGGGAGAGGGGGGCCCATAAATTTTTTTGCTATGGGGCCCAGTCATTTCTAGCTACGCCCCTGAAAGTAGATATGAATCCCTTGGGGCAAATACCATGGGTCTATACAAGGACGAGCTAAAAGTGATGCTTTTAAAGGCAAAACAGAATTGGCTGATCAGTGAAGATGAGTTAAATTTTCTCCTTCCTGCTCACCCTATTATTCCAACGTTTTACTGCCTACCAAAGGTCCACAAGGCCACCTCCCCCCTAAGGGGCCGCCCCATTGTTTGGGAATTGGGAGGTTTATCCCAGAACTGTGGGATTTATATTGACACGATCTTAAGACCTTTTGTATCAAGTCTATCATTATATATTCTCAAGACGGGGGACCTACTGTTGCGGTTTGAAGGGGTAATGATGGAAAAGGACTGGTGGCTTGCTTCTATCGATTATTCTTATTCTCCTCCATTGCACACGAGGGAAGGCCTAGGAGTACTGATGAGCAAGCATGCTCGGCCGAGTACCGGTTCGGCTCGAGCATCGTTATGCTTGGCACGTGGCGGTACTCGGCCAAATACCACGTGTGCTCGTCGCATTGCTCGAGTCTCCACAGCGCACGTTTGGCGCCTCATGAAAAATCCAATCAGTGTTCAGGTAAGTAATTCCCTCCAGTGTAATGCCATAGCCATGTTAGCTATGAGCCTTACACTGGTTGGCTGGTCGGAACATGTGGCACTAGTTTATATAGGAGCCGACGTCCCGCGCTCGGATCATTCAGCGTCAGGGAGAGCTGACAGTAGGCAGGGACATATAGTGGTTTGCTGAAATTACAACGATTGAGCTCCCAAAAAGCTCATGAAAGACAAAATAGTCCTCTTCAGGACTAAAGTGTGTGTTTGACAGCAGGGCATCATTTTTTTTTTTTTAACAAGAGTTAAATTCAGCAGTATTAGGGACTGGCATCTGTAGGAAAGGACAGATAGTGCAGGGCTGGAAAATCGCTGTGTTCAGTACCAAAAAGCTTTCAAAAGAAAGAAATATTACATTCAGTGAGATCTACAGTACACCATCAGAAAGCAGTGTTTTTAGCAGAAATTCTAAAAAGGGGCTTACTCACTAGAGTGTGCCTGCTAGTGAGTAGGGTTGAGCGAACCCGAACTGTAAAGTTCAGGTTCGTACCGAACTTTACGGTGTTCGGAACCCGAACATTTCAGTAAAAGTTCGGGTTTGGTGTTCGGGTAATATTAATATACCATCGGATCAGAGTTTTCTCCAATCCGATGGTATATTTTAACTTAAAGAGTCCCCATCACCATGGGAACGCCTCTATGTTAGAATACACCATCGGATTTGAGTTAGATCGTGAAAACTCAGATCCGACAGTATATTCTAACACAGAGGCGTTCCCATAGTGATGGGGACGCTTCAAGTTAGAATATACTGAGAACTGTGGACATAACGGCCCCCTGCTGCCTGGCAGCACCCGATCTCTTACAGGGGGCTGTGATCCGCACAATTAACCCCTCAGGTTCATCAATTTTCAGAAGAGGTAAATGTTTCTTTACAATTTTACACACTTCAGAATATTGTTCACTTTATTGTATGACAAACATGGTGACATTATCATTATTTTTCTTTTTATTACTAATTTTATTTTGATGTTGCTCTATTCTTTCCTGTGAGTGATTGCTCACAGGAAAAACCAGTGTCGATGAGTGAGGTGTCGATGAGGAGGAAGTTTCTCTCCAACCACGCCATGAAAATATTAGCTATGGAGGAAGACAACTTAGCCCCCATCGACACCCCAACACCTGTAAAAAAAATATGTTGTCAAACATAAAAAAAAATTGTGTCAGAGGAGGAAGTCAGTGACCATGCCCATATACTCCTGGAGCTCCCTTGTGTAGTCACTATATGTGTCTAAAAACCAAGACAGTGCCTGTAATGCCAATGTATGAGGAATATTAGTATAAAGAGCTACGACATCTGCCGTGATCCATTGCGGGTTTTGGAAGACAGGGATGACCTGATTATAAAAAACGCGGATAAGGGTGGAGCGATAGTTGTTCTAAACAGCTCAGTGTATAAGACACAGGTCTCTATTATGTTACAGAATAACGCAATATACGCTGAGCTGAGGAGTAACCCTCTCCCCCCTTTTCAAGTAGAACTTGGTAGGATTTTGACCCTAGGAATGGAGTCAGGATTTCTGACTAAAAAAGAACGTGATGATACACTCGCCTAAAGAATTCTTAGGAACACCTGTTCTATTTCTCATTAATGCGATTATCTAGTCAACCAATCACATGGCAGTTGCTTCAATGCATGTAGGGTTGTGGTCTTGGTCAAGACAATCTCCTGAACTCCAAACTGAATGTCAGAATGGGAAAGAAAGGTGGGCTACAACAGCAGAAGACCCCACCGGGTACCACTCATCTCCACTATAAATAGGAAAAAGAGGCTACAATTTGCACAAGCTCACCAAAATTGGACTGTTGAAGACTGGAAAAATGTTGCCTGGTCTGATGAGTCTCGATTTCTGTTGAGACATTCAAATGGTAGAGTCCGAATTTGGCGTAAACAGAATGTGAACATGTATCAATCATGCCTTGTTACCACTGTGCAGGCTGGTGGTGGGTGTGTAATGGTGTGGGGGATGTTTTCTGGGCACACTTTAGGCCCCTTAGTGCCAATTGGCCATCGTTTAAATGCCACGGGCTACCTGAGCATTGTTTCTGACCATGTCCATCCCTTCATGACCACCATGTACCCATCCTCTGATGGCTACTTCCAGCAGGATAATGCACCATGTCACAATGCTCGAATCATTTCAAATTGGTTTCTTGAACATGACAATGAGTTCACTGTACTAAAATGGCCCCCACAGTCACCAGATCTCAACCCAATAGAGCATCTTTGGGATATGGTGGAACGGGAGCTTCGTGCCCTGGATGTGCATCCCTCAAATCTCCATCAACTGCAAGATGCTATCCTATCAATATGGGCCAACATTTCTAAAGAATGCTATCAGCACCTTGTTGAATCAATGCCACGTAGAATTAAGGCAGTTCTGAAGGCAAAAGGGGGTCCAACACCGTATTAGTATGGTGTTCCTAAAAATTCTTTAGGTGAGTGTATATTCGTGTTGAATCCGGTCATCCCTGTCTTCCATGCCTTACCTAAAATCCATAAGGGCTCGTTTCCCCCGCCACTGAGACCTATAGTGGCGGGCATTAGATCCTTTTCAGAAAGGATGTCAGAATGGCTGGATTCACTTTTACAGCCATTGATTCCAATGATACCAGTTTTTTATTTATAAAGAACACTTGTTCTGTTCTACAAGCCTTTGCACATTTTGAGTGGAGAGAGAATTTTGTGTGGATCACGGCAGATGTCGTGGCTCTTTATACTAATATTCCTCGTACATTGGCATTACAGACACTGTCTTGGTTTTTAGACACATATAGTGACTACATGAGGGAGCTCCAGGAATATATAGGCATGGTCACTGACTTCCTTCTCCGATACATTTTTTTTAATGTTTGACAACAAATATTATTTACAGGTGTCGGGTTGTTGATGGGGGCTAAATTCTCTCCCTCCATAGCTAATATATTCATGGCGTGGTGGGAGAGAAACTTCCTCCTCTTCGACACCCACCCATTCTTTGATTGCGTGCAGTGGTATGGTCGCTACATCGATGACCTTCTGATTGTATGGTCTGGTGATATGGCGGCCATACAACTGTTTTGCAGATTATTTGAATCAATGTGTGGACTCTATTTCCTTTGAAGTTCAGAATGAGTTGATTTGCTTTTTGGAACTGTGCCTGAGGGGGAATGTCAGTTTGGCCAGTGTTCACACCAGGACATATAGGAACACGATTTTACATGCTACTTCTTGCCACCCACCGATTGTCATCCGCAACATCCCGAAAGGTGAGCTCATCAGAGCAAGGAGGAATTGTACTGATAAGGATTCCTTTGATGTAGAATCTAGTAACATATTGGAGAGGCTATCAAATAGGGCATTTTCTGTCAAAAAGGTGAAGGAGGAACAGAAGGTTGTTTCAAGTATGGATAGAAAAACACTGTTTTTCCTGTGAGCAATCACTTACAGGAAAGAATAGAGCAACATCAAAATAAAATTAGTAATAAAAAGAAAAATAATGATAATGTCACCATGTTTGTCACACAATACAGTGAACAATATTCTGAAGTGTGTAAAATTGTAAAGAAACATTTACCTCTTCTGAAAATTGATGAACAATGGTCGGACGTTGTGAGAGGTGGCATCAGATGTGTGGCACGCAGAGCGCCCACCCTTGGTGATATTTTGAGTCCTAGTTTATTCCGGAGCTCAAATAATCCCTAAACCAACATGGTTAAATTGCCGGGGTAATTTCAAGTGCGGACATGGCAGGTGCATATGTTGTGAGCATATGATAATCAGTAAATGTTTTAGATCTGAGGTTAAAAATAAAGAATTTGAGATGAAATCTTATGTAAACTGCAAAACTAAACACGTAATTTATTATGTCACCTGCAATATATCGGCTGCACTTCTAACCAACTCAAATCCAGGGTCTGCAAGCACATATCGGATGTGCACCATCAGGACTTTGCGGTTTGTCATGATGGGGACACATCCGAATTGTGTGCACAGGGTATAGAAAGAGTGATGGCTCCCGTCAGAGGAGGCGACCATAGAAGGAAATTATTAAACAGGGAGGCTTACTGGATGTTCCATTTGGCCACACACTATCCGTGGGTCTAAACAGAAGATGCGATCTTATTCTGCAATATTAATAGTATATTATATTTATGTAATCCACCTTTGTGCTGTGCCAATGCATTACTTATATGTATATGAAGTCTAAGTGAAGCACATCTACTTGTATAATTTTCTCCAGTATTACATGTGATTTTAAACCATGCTGTTTGTGCCTCCCCCTACACCTGTTCCTAATTGGTATGGATGTGGGGGGATGGTATATATATACCATGGTCAGTTAAGTTTTGAATCGTCATGAAGAAGGACCCCCACTAAACTGGTCCGAAACGCGTGACAATTTGTCCTGTCATTTTTACAAAGTCGCTGAACTAAAGATACTTTTCTCTACTTTGGCAATTGAAGCTGGACTTTTTCAAGTTGTTGAATTTGTGATTGCCGGCACTTTCCAGGGGCTGCGTCCGTGCTCATTGCAAAGGAACACAGGTGAGAGCTGCAGACGCACTTGTTTTTACAGTCCAATATAGTATAGCTTCCATGTTACTTATTATTTAGCTATAGTGGCCTGCCTACGGTAAATGTGCTGCCTGTGCCATTCATGCCGTACCCAACGCTGATGAATGGCAGGAAAACTGTAAGGCACCATAGACTTTTTCAAGAGTAAGGGTGCCCACAGAGATGGCTCTCAGTGTCGCCCTTGGCACCTGTGCAAAGGTTTCGCTGACCCTATAAAACATGGGTATTGTGCCACACAATATACAGTATACCGCTACACTGTGCCACACAATATACAGTATACCTCTACACTGTGCCACACAATATACAGTATACTGCTACACTGTGCCACACAATATACAGTATACCTCTACACTGTGCCACACAATATACAGTAAACCTCTACACTGTGCCCCACAATATACAGTATACCTCTACACTGTGCCACACAATATACAGTATACCTCTACACTGTGCCCCACAATATACAGTTTACCTCTACACTGTGCCACACAATATACAGTATACCTCTACACTGTGCCACACAATATACAGTAAACCTCTACACTGTGCCCCACAATATACAGTATACCGCTACACTGTGCCCCACAATATACTGTATACCGCTACACTGTGCCGCACAATATACAGTATACCTCTACACTGTGCACACAATATACAGTATACCTCTACACTGTGCCCCACAATATACAGTATACCTCTACACTGTGCCCCACAATATACAGTATACCTCTACACTGTGCCACACAATATACAGTATACCTCTACACTGTGCCACACAATATACAGTATACCTCTACACTGTGCCACACAATATACAGCATACCTCTACACTGTGCCACACAATATACAGTATACCTCTACACTGTGCCACACAATATACAGTATACCTCTACACTGTGCCCCACAATATACAGTATACCGCTACACTGTGCCACACAATATACAATATACCGCTACACTGTGCCACACAATGTACAGTATACCTCTACACTATGCCACACAATATACAGTATACCTCTACACTGTGCCCCACAATATACAGTATACCTCTACACTGTGCCACACAATATACAGTATACCTCTACACTGTGCCCCACAATATACAGTATACCTCTACACTGTGCCCCACAATATACAGTATACCGCTACACTGTGCCACACAATATACAGTATACCGCTACACTGTGCCACACAATATACAGTATACCTCTACACTGTGCCACACAATATACAGTATACCTCTACACTGTGCCCCACAATATATAGTATACCTCTACACTGTGCCACACAATATACAGTATACCTCTACACTGTGCCACACAATATACAGTATACAGCTACACTGTGCCACACAATATACAGTATACAGCTACACTGTGCCACACAATATACAGTATACAGCTACACTGTGCCACACAATATACAGTATACAGCTACACTGTGCCACACAATATACAGTATACAGCTACACTGTGCCACACAATATACAGTATAACCGCTACACTGTGCCACACAATTACAGTATACCTCTACACTGTGCCACACAATATACAGTATACCGCTACACTGTGCCACACAATATACAGTATACCTCTACACTGTGCCACACAAGTATACAGTATACCTCTACACTGTGCCACACAATTACAGTAACCGCTACACTGTGCCACACAATATCAGTATCCGCTACACTGTGCCCACAATATACAGTATCCTCTACCTGTGCCACATATCAGTATACCTCTACACTGTGCCCACAATATACAGTATGACCTCTACACTGTGCCCCACAATATACAGTATACCTCTACACTGTGCCACACAATATACAGTACCGCTACACTGTGCCACACAATATACAGTATAACCTCTACACTGTGCCACACAATATACAGTATACCGCTACACTGTGCCACACAATATACAGTATACCTCTACACTGTGCCCACAATATACAGTATACCTCTACACTGGGCCACACAGATTAGTACAGTATAACCTCTACACTGTGCCCCACAATATACAGTAATGACCTCTACACTGTGCCCCACAATATACAGTATACCTCTACACTGTGCCACACAATATACAGTATAACCGCTACACTGTGCCACACAATATACAGTATTACCTCTACACTGTGCCACACAATATACAGTATACCTACACTGTGCCACAATATACACCTCTACGACTGTGCCACACAATATACAGTATACCTCTACACTGGGCCACACAATATACAGTATACCTCTACACTGTGCCACACAATATACAGTATACCTCTACACTGTGCCCCACAATATACAGTATACCTCTACACTGTGCCCCACAAATACAGTATACACCGCTACACTGTGCCACACAATATACAGTATACCTCTACACTGTGCCCCACAATATACAGTATACCTCTACACTGTGCCACACAATATACAGTATACCTCTACACTGTGCCACACAATATACAGTATACCTCTACACTGTGCCCCACAATATACAGTATACCTCTACACTGTGCCACACAATATACAGTATACCTCTACACTGTGCACACAATATACGTATACCTCTACACTGTGCCACACAATATACAGTATACCTCTACACTGTGCCCCACAATATACAGTATACCTCTACACTGTGCCACACAATATACAGTATACCTCTACACTGTGCCACACAATATACAGTATACCTCTACACTGTGCCACACAATATACAGTATACCTCTACACTGTGCCACACAATATACAGTATACCTCTACCCTGTGCCACACAATATACAGTATACCTCTACACTGTGCCACACAATATACACCTCTACACTGTGCCCCACAATATACAGTATACCTCTACACTGTGCCACAATATACAGTATACCTCTACACTGTGCCACACAATATACAGTATACCTCTACACTGTGCCCACAATATACAGTATACCTCTACACTGTGCCCCACAATATACAGTATACCTCTACACTGTGCCACACAATATACAGTATACCTCTACACTGTGCCCCACAATATACAGTATACCTCTACACTGTGCCACACAATATACAGTATACCTCCACTGTGCCCACAATACCCTCTACACTGTGCCACACAATATACACCTCTACACTGTGCCCCACAATATACAGTATACCTACACTGTGCCACACAATATACAGTATACCTCTACACTGTGCCCCACAATATACAGTATACCTCTACACTGTGCCACACTATACAGTATACCTCTACACTGTGCCACACAATATACAGTATACCTCTACACTGTGCCCCACACATATACAGTATACCGCTACACTGTGCCACACAATATACAGTATACCGCTACACTGTGCCACACAATATACAGTACTAACCTCTACCACTGTGCCACACAATACAGTAACCTCTACACTGTGGCCACACAATATACGTATACCTCTACACTGTGCCACACAATATACGTATACCTCTACACTGTGCCCACACAAGTATACAGTATACCGCTACACATGTGCCACACAATATACAGTATACCTCTACCCTGTGCCCCACAATCTACAGTATACTCTACACTGTGCCCCACAATATACAGTATACCGCTACACTGTGCCACACAATATCAGTATACCGCTACACTGTGCCACACAATAGACAGTACCTCCTACACTGTGCCACACAATATACAGTATACCGCTACACTGTGCCACACAATATACAGTATACTTCTACACTGTGCCCACAATATACAGTATACCTCTACACTGTGCCACACAATATACATTATACCTCTACACTGTGCCACACCAATATACAGTATACTCTCTACACTGTGCCCACACAATATACAGTATACCTCTACACTGTGCCCCACAATATCACAGTATCACCTCTACACTGTGCCCCACAATATACAGTATACCGCTACACTGTGCCACACAATAGCAGTAATACCTCTACACTGTGCCCACCAATATACAGTATACCTCTACACTGTGCCACAATATACAGTATACCGCTACACTGTGCCACACAATAGTACAGTAACCGCTACACTGTGCCACACAATATACAGTACCCTCTACACTGTGCCACCACAATATACAGTATACCGCTACACTGTGCCACACAATGATACAGTATAACCTTCTACACTGTGCCCACAATATACAGTATACCTCTACACTGTGCCACAATATACAGTATACCTCTACACTGTGCCCCAATATACAGTATACCTCTACACTGTGCCCACAATATACAGTATACCTCTACACTGTGCCCCACAATATACAGTATACCTCTACACTGTGCCACCAATATACAGTATACCTCTACACTGTGCCCCAATATACAGTATACCTCTACACTGTGCCCCAATATACAGTATACCTCTACACTGTGCCCAATATACAGTATACCTCTACACTGTGCCCAATATACAGTATACCTCTACACTGTGCCCACATATACAGTATACCTCTACCT